>NW_028263377.1:24508136-24808136 GCF_051168715.1 Poecilia mexicana
TTACCTAGCAACGACCTGTTGAGTAACTTGCGCAGCAGCAGTTTGAGGTCATGACTACTTAAAAATAAAAAACAACGGCATGGAGTGAAAACTGTGGATAAAACAGATCTAAAAACAAAAAACTTACCAATAATTATCCATTGACTGATATAAAAACGCTGATATTGTGATACGTTTTTCAGCCATGTTGTTTAGCAATAATAGATCCCTAAATAAGAGATATGGAGCAACAAACAGCTGATTTGGTGTTTAGTTATGCTTTATACAGTCCCAGTAAATGACCAGTAGGTGTCTCTGGTGACATTAGGGTTGGGGAATATGGACTTAAAGTTTTCTCACGATAACGAAAAGCATGCCGATATTTGTTGCTTCTTTTTTATATAACTGTATGACTGTGACTACATGACAGCAATTCTAAAAAAAAACATTCCTATTTGTAATACCAGTCACATAAAGAAGTGATTTGTCTTCCCAAGTTGCACATTTCTTTTTATATTTATTGATACTTCCATTGAAAACAATGGATAAAGCAGTAAAGCTAACAATCTAAAAGCACCAGTGTTAAATGTTAATTAGAATTTAAAGTTTATCTTTGAGAATGAGTTCTTATGTCTTCAAAGAACATAAAAGAAAAATGATATAAAATGTAATATAATTTTATATTACTTTAACTTCTAAAATCAGTTATGGCGACAGACGTAACGGTGTACGGTAAAGTCCAGCCCTGACTCCACCTCTGGCTGTAGAAGCTGATGGATGGCGGATCTCCAGTGGATTGGAAATCACGTCAAATTGTTAGTGAGCGTGAAAAAGAGGAGGCTGAGGTGTGCTCTGATTGAGTCGTGCTGGAAACCCCTCTGAACCGTCTCCGTATCTCTTCTACTTCTTTAAGCTACCGTCTTCCTCTCCTCCTCTTCCTCCTCCTCCTTCCTCTCTCTCTGTGCCGCAGTCGCAGCTAACCATCTCAATCCCTCAGTCTCTCCGATTCCTCCTCCTCCTCCTCTCCGTCTTAAGTATGAAGGGGCTGGGAGAGCTTGGCCCTCTCCCTTTCCCTTCCTCTGTCTCTCTCTTCTCCTCTTCCTCCTCTCCTCCTCCTCTCTCGCCGCTCGCGCTCGCCGCTGTCTCACTGGAAGACGAGAAGGAGAAGGACCAGGAGAAGGAGGAGGAGGAGAGGGAGGGGAGGAAATGGCGATGGGGGCATGCGGCGAGGAGGATGTCTCCCTCTCCCTCTCCCTCTCTTCTTCCTGGCCGTCGCTGGGCCCTGTGAACAGGAGCGTCTGGTTCATTTACAGGTACCTGCCATGGCTTTTCATGCCTCCTCCTCTTCCTCCAGCAGCTGGAGGAAGAGGAGGAGGAAGAGGAAGAGGGGGGATGCATGCATGTAGAAACGGCGGCGGGGCAGCGTCGACCGGATCGGCAGATGTTGCAGAGTGTGCGCGGCGCAGACAGATGTTTGATCTGGCCGTTCCGTGTGATTCGCTCCGCCAACATGTGAGAGTGTGTCGCGTTTCTCGCGCGCCGCTCTGAACAAATGTCCTCTGGCGGTGCTGCACTGGCACAACTGATGCCTGCTGCTGTTACTGATGTGTTGCCTGATTGCGTGTTTGTTTATGTCAGTGCTGAACCAAAGTGTGTGCGCCGCGTTTGCTGCCATCCTGCAAAAAAAGAAAAAAGCTGATTTAAAAAAATTTTTTTTAGGTAATTTCTCTAGCTGCTGTCATGTCACAGAGGAACATGCAACACCTGAAACTTGGGTCTGGTTTGATGCGTGGCGTGTTGTTTTCGCGCGCGCGTGCGTGCGTGCGTGCGTGCGTGCGTGTGTGTGTGAGAGAGAGACGTCTCTGGCTTTCAGTGAGGGAGTTTTAGCGATGCGGCATGCGTGACAAGTTCCAGCATCTTTCTGACTCTGCTATGGAAGCCTGCTCAGGCCAAAACTGTGCAGTCTTTGTTTGTACAAAATTAAAACATTATGTCCCTTTGAGAATTTGATGCTAACTACTTACTTTTACTTGAGTAACGTTTTGGAAAATATATATATATATATATTTTTTACTACACTGCAAAAACACAAAATAATACCAAGTTATTTTTATTTAGTTTGTACTGAAATTATCTTCATATATTTTCTGACGTATTACAAAACCGATTTCTGTGAAATATAGGAACTTATTTTATGTCAATAATTCCTTAATATTGATGAAAAAGTACTAGTTGCACTCAGATTATTTCACTTATAATATGGAAATAATCTAAGTGAAATAATTTGCAAATGGAACTAGTACTTTTTCATCAGTGTTAATAAATTATTCACTTAAAACAAAGCTCTTGTATCTTGCATACGTTACTTATAAGTTAGTTTTGTCTCATTTCAAATGTAATAAGATATTTGCACTACAAACCACTCAAAAAATACTTTTTGGACTGGAATGTAACGTTTTTCTTTACTTTAGTAATTTTATTAGGCTGTATTGCTAATAAATTTAGAGCAGAAAGTGGCTCTCAAACATTTTCTTACTCTTTTTAAAAGTCGTTGAAGCAGCTTTGGTTCATTCTCGTTGGTACGAGTCTTGATGATAGTTGACTTGCTAAAGTTCCCCCAATCGACCATATTGTGGAGTAATTGCTTGTCTACGGGGGAATTTTTCTGCCATAATCCAAGAGCACATATTTTCAGTCTGAAAGCAGGATTTCATGTCTTTTGTTGTCAAAACTTTTAATACTTTTGCTTACATTTTTATTTTGAAAGCAGGACTTCCTGTCTTTCAACTCAAAACTTGTAATGGTTGTACTCACAACTTCACCTCGCCCTCAGACTTAGTCTCTGCTCGCTTACGAAACATTCTCTGCTGCTTCTGGAACAAAAATGCACCGTCGCCTGGCAACCTCTCAGCCAATAGGATGAAAGTGTTGTACTGGGTACATTTCTTTCCTTCTCTTATCGATTCTCATTGAGTTAGGAAATAAACTCTTTAATTAAAACTTGTTTAAACAATGAAAATTCTTCTATAAAATTAACATTTTGACAGGAAATGCAACTTTCTGCAAATCAACAGTTTTCGTGATTTTAATTTAATAAACAAGACTCGTGTGAAAATATATTCTAATTTACTGAATATGACTGTAAATGTTAATATAAGATGGAGATTATTCAAATCAGCTGCAGGCTGTGTGGTCAACAGTTTGAGGAAGTTGGAGGTTATTTCCTGCCTTTGTCATGATTAAAGTTCTGAGCAAGTTCCAGCCGACTCTAGTTTCATCTTTTTTTGTGAAATGTAAACATATTTTGCAACGGTTCTGCCGCGACGCCATATTGGATATTTTCTAAAGCAAAATATGGAGCGTGTACAATACGTCGTCATGGAACTGCGTCACACATTACGGGAACCGATGAGCAGAATCATTAAGCAAGTAACTGAACTACTGAGAAGCAGTTCTGGTTCTCGATTTCCGTCCCGACCAGAAACCCAGTGGAACCTCAGCAGAGGACTTAAAGATCTGTTTAGCAAAGTGACACAGACTTTTTTTTTTTAACTCCCATTTGGTCGAGAAGACTTATCCAGTTAGTTGGGTCAGCTGATGCCAGTCAGTGCCGACGACAGCAGCAGAGGCTGAGTCAGAGTTACGCGGTTTGGATGCGATGCAGCCGCTAAAACAAACAGACTGATTATAAGTGCAACATTCCCCTTGCAGCGACCGGCTCGTTGTATATTCTGAAGCTGTTTCTGTCAGTGTTTGTTCACACTGTGGGGCATGTGGCAGCCTGTGAGTTACACTCACCAAGCACCGAATGCATTAACACACAGATCTGCTTCACCGTGTCATCTTGCTGAATAACGTATGATGCAGATGGAGGTCTGCTGGTCAGTAAGAAAACACAACGGGTTAGTTTGTGTTCTCATTCTGGACCCAGTCAGGGACGCATCTGTAGTTTTTGTTGTTTTTCAGTCAGATTATTTAAAAGGATTGGTTTTGCTTCTACTCTCACATAAACGTCGGTGTGTTTTATTAGCGTTTCATGTGAAAGATCAGCACATTTTGGTGCAAAAAGTGGAAGGAAAACGATACAGGATGTTATGTTTTTTAGGGGTGCACCAAATCATTGGCCAGCTGATTTATCTATGCTGATTTCCTTAATTTTGGGAGATGGGTGATCGACTGATTTTTTTTACATGTGAAGTCGATCTTATCCGTCTTGGCAAAGGTCTAAAAGTCAGCCACAGTCCTCTGCTCTCCTGTGAGAGCTTTGACCACATCATGTCTGGACGTTACAGATAACAATAGTCGCCCCACTGTTGCCACTTCAGCAGCTTTCTTCCTACATTGAGCAACATTTCAGACAAAAACATTTCAGACAAAAACATTTCAGACAAAAACATTTCAGACAAAACATTTCAGACAAAAAGAAAATTGGAATCAGCAGGTCAGGCTTTAAAGATCGGTAATCAGCGATCGGCAGAACTGTCCGCCTTTTTCTGACTTCTGAAAACAGTTCATTGTACCGGATTTTATTTAAGGGCATCTGAGTGAATCAAGGGTAATGAATAAAGTACAAACTTATTTTAAACAAAAATTCACTTAAAATAAGACAAATTTAACTTAAAAGTAACTTTTCAGCAAAAAATAGGAGCCTAATTTGAGTAAATAATTCCTTAATATTAATAAAGACGTTTTAGATTATTTTATTTATAATTTTATAAATTATAAATGAAATAATCTGCCAGTGGAATTTGTACGTTTTCACCAATATTAAGGAATTATTTACTTAAAAACAAGCTCCTATTTCTTCCTGAAAAATTACTTGTAAGTTAATTTTGTTATTTCAAGTTTAATAAGATATTTTCACTAAAAATAGACAAAAAAATTACTTGATAAGATTGTGTTTTTACAGTGCGGGTTGTGTTTTTACAGTGCGGGTTGTGTTTTTGCAGTGCGGGTTGTGTTTTTGCAGTGCGGGTTGTGTTTTTGCAGTGCGGGTTGTGTTTTTGCAGTGCGGGTTGTGTTTTTGCAGTGCGGGTTGACTTCAGCTCAATAATGAACTTAATCCTTCTCCCAATTGCATTTTTAGGATGAAAATTAAACATTTCACTGAGAACATGAAATAAATTCAGTCGCTGCTTGAGAGAGTTTCAGATCTGAGCCGCTGCAGCAGAAACGGACAAAAAGGGGGCAAGAATAACGCAGCTATGGCAGAGACAGAGTGTCTCTCTCAGTTCATAGGCAGAATCACACACTTAATAGAGTGAATGAAAAAGATCTCAGAGGAGGAAATGTGATTAGGGGGGAAACTAACTGATCAGAGAGGGATCAGAACGGAGGAGCAGCCTGGATGGGAACGAGAGGAAACGAGCGGCCTGAACAGATGGAGTGGGCTGGGACTATTTTGGTGCATGATGGGATTATCGGCATGTGGTTACAGTATGGTACAGCTGATACCATATATACATATATTTATATATAATCACTTACTGATTTATATGTTCATTCATAACAAGAGAAGCTCAGATAGAGGCAGATAGAGATGCTGACCTGTAACAATAAGTCAATGAAAACTCTGTTATTTTACGTCTCAATAAGAGGATAATAGGAGCTGTTGTTTACTAAAGTTACTAAAAAATAAAGCCAAAACTTAATGTGTGATATATTGATTGAGATTCTTTACAGAATAGAAAAAACATGTCATAGTTTCCCCTGGTGGTTGATCGTGGCGTTGCAGCAGTCATCCAGCTTCCTGCTGTGTTTTTTAGTTAAAAAATGTTTAAAGTTGACAGGAAGTTTGAAAATATCACTAAGGCTACGTTCACACTTGGCATTAATTTTGCGTGTTTACGAGAAGAACTGGAATATTTTCTGATTTTAAAAAGTCGTACATAAAGGAGAAAAAATTACGTCCCGGTCCAGAGTGAATCCCACTTCTACAGAGGTGATTGTCCACAGCACAAAGTTTCACTCCCGACATCAGGAGCTTTGCTGTATCTGTTTCCCCACTTGTCCCTTTTTCTGTTTGAAACACTGTGAATAAACTCCACTTATCTCACAAACTTCTGTTAAATAAATAACTTCAAACTGCCTAGCGTGACCGCTGGAGGAGACATTTTATTTTTCCTTCTGCTGAAGAACATTAGCATGTTTCCGTTGAATAAATTCCCATGTCCTTACGCCGGTGACGCCTCCTTCTGGAGCTCAGTCGTTCGGTTAGCTCCACCTGTACGCCTGCAGCTCCTGCTCTGCTGTCGGTGACTAATAGTTCACCAGAACATCTCTTGGCTCGGCTCAGGACCTGCCCAACTTTCCCTGTGTCCAGTTCTAGCTGTTGCTGCGGCAACAAGCTGTACTGTATATAGCATTTCCTGCCGTCAGTTCTGTAAAAAAAAAAAAAAAAGCTGGCATTCAGGAGAGCATCAACATGTTATACAGTTTTTATTTCAGTCTTATTTAAGCTGCAGCTTGTTGCTGTAGTTTAGGCTGAATCTAACTGAGTTATTGTTGTTTTCACAATGCCGTCTTTGGTTCGTCAGATGACTAGAATGAGTAACAAACGCATAAAAAGAAATGCAAACATAGAAATGGCAATGTTTCAAATCATAATACAAGTGGGGATTTTTTAGTTTTTGTCAAATTTTAGAAAACCTGGAGATGCATCAGGCTTTAGTTTACTTTCTACTGTTTATCTAGTTTTCATTTCTGACAGTTCTGGGAAACTTTAATGAAAAGATGTTTCTACTGGTTATAAAAGCTTGATTGTGTGAAGATGAACACTTTTTGTTGTGCTTAACTTTTTCAGCTGTAAAAAAAATACTGGAAAGTCTCCATCTGCATTTCTAGGGCCACAAATAGTACCTTGGAGCTCATTTTGGACCCCTCTGTTGAGTTCATGTTGAATCCGATCACCCAGGCTTCTTTAGATTATATTTTACCAACTGCTAAATTAGTTTATTTTGTATCACAGCTATTATAATATGTTGTGATTGGATTAATTCAGATTTCTGTGTGAACAGGGTGGAGTAACTCAGCCACTGCATTTCTAAAAGACTCAACATTTTCCCTAAATGGTTTCATTGAAATCAAAGCTAAATATTTTCCACCACAAAGCTATTAGAAGTTTAATAGTTCAATAAAAACACTGATTTTCTTCTCAATGTTTTTGGTGGAAAGAAGCAAAGGCATCCATTAAAAATCTGCTTTTTGCTTGAAACTTGAACTTGAAGAACTTTCTAATTCTGCATTCCCTTTATTTTATGTTTTGTAACATTTCTAACCGTCTGACTCATCTCCTCTCTGCGATAGCGACTACATAATCAAGGAGAAGACGGTGCTTCTGCAGAAAAAAGACAGCGAGGGATTCGGCTTCGTGCTGCGAGGGGCCAAAGGTAAGAAATCTGAGATGAACTCAGAGTTGTCACACTGATTCATGCTCTGTAATAACGTCGTTTAACGACCTGATCTTAATATTTCATGGTGTCCCCAGCTCAAACTCCCATTGAAGAGTTCACTCCCACTCCGGCCTTCCCGGCCCTCCAGTATTTGGAGTCAGTGGACGAGGGCGGCGTGGCGTGGAGAGCCGGTCTCAGGATGGGGGATTTCCTCATCGAGGTACAGCAATGACTTGGAACATTCAATAAATAAAATCAACATGGGAAGATTAACCCTTTATGCTTCCTTAAACAGGTTAGCATGGGTCTATGGGAGATACAAAACATGTTTTTATAGTTTTTGTACAAAATTGTTTCCGTCTGCTCAGTTCAGAATGAGCTGTTTTAGAGCCTCGTATATAGAGCCTCTCTGATCTAATATTTAAAGCTGCTGCTGGCCACCCCGCCCCCCCAACTCAACATTTACGCTCACTTGTCAAAATGGCTTCAAACAGATGCGCAGTAATGCATATGCACATGTTTGAAATGCAGAAGTAGAGCCTCCTGCACAACCAACAAGAATGCAACAAGTTGTATCTGGATGGTAAGTGAACAACAAAACACTTGTCTTTTCCAGCAGCCATTGTACAGCACATACATCAGTAAAACCAGCTGGTCAAATGCACTGGAGCTCGACTGAGGATGCTAGAAAATAGGCGGATCTCCACTGGGGTTGCTAGGTATTTGGCTGAGCTTATGAGGTTGCTAGGTAACGGGAAGTACCTGCCGATTTGTGACGCTACATTCCGGAGGTTTTTGAAACGGCTCATTTTCCAGACATCAAATATCATGAAACTAAAGTGCTTGGGTTGTCTTTAGAAGCAGTAGAAACCCAAATGGAAGGATAAAAACATGTGAAATGTGAATTTTTCATTAGTTACTTTCATTACGTCTCCTTGGACCTTCCATAAAAACTTTGGCAGGATGTAATAAAGAACCGACTGAAACCACAGTTTCAGTCGGTTTTTAGTACTAGGAATAGCTGACCCAACTGTTACTGATAAATATAAAAGAAAGCTTCACAGAAGGTTAACTTTGTGTGCAAGAAAATGTCTCCTTTAGCTTTAGTTTTTAAAAATAAAAGTGACACCAAAACAGCTGGTAGTATTTTCAGGTCTTTTAGCTCTTTAGATTGGAAATTATGTGCTTCTTCAGAATTGGAATCATCTTTGTAGACCAAGATTTTGTGTCCAAGCAAAAATTTTGAGTTCAATGTCAAGCATTACAGACATTAGATATGAATATATAAACATTAGAGAAATTAAAGACCTTTTTTTTTTTTTTTTTTTACATTTTCCACAAATATCAACATCCCATAGAAAATGTTTTATTACAAAACAACTCTGCAAGTATTTTTTTTTTTGCTTTTAAAAGATCATGTAACTTTTGCAGCCTTAAAGTTTTCTTAGCTGGACTGAGGGCAAAATGACTCTTTCGATTATGAAACGGGTGTAAGGACAAACTGTCACCAACATTTGTCTGAAGCAAGTTGCACCTCAACATTTCTGTAAAGTTATAATTCTGGCTGGATGTTGGGCCACTCTGACTGGCAGAATTGGTAGGACTCATTTGAACTGATTGGCTTCGTGGCAGGAGCCCAACTTTTAAGCATATGTGGCATACATTTTTAATAGAGATGAGATCCAGGCTTTGAGAAGGCCATTCAGGGAGTCTAATGTTACCCTGGATGGTCCAGTTCTCATGTTGTCTTGTTGGAAAACCCAACTGTGTCAAAGTTTCAACAATTCAGCTGTTGATGTTGGATTAAGTTAAAGAATTTTAAGCTAATTGGCCTTTTTGTTATTAATGGACCAATGAAATCTGCTCTTTACTAGAGAATCCTTAAGGAAAGATCCAGAAAGGAGTTTAAAAAGGACATGTTTAAAAGGACTTCCATTTGGGTTTCTGTAGAATGTATAAACAGCCCAGCATCTTAAAATCTACCCATATGTTTTTTGGCAACAAGTTAATGTTTTTTGGTGTCTGGAAAAGGAGCCGTTTCAAAAATCTCTCAATCATAACGTCACAAATCAGCAGATGCTGCCCCTCACCTACCAGGTCCAGTGAAGCCCAACCCGTTACCTAGCAACCCCAGCGGAGTTCAGCCCGTTACCTAGCAACCTCAGCTGAGTTCAGCCCATTACCTAGCAACTTCAGCCAAGTTTCAGCATATTTGGTCATCTGGCTTATCGCTGTGTATGCGCTGTACAATGGCTGCTGGAAAACACAAGCGTTTTGTTGTTGACTTACCATCCAAAAACCACTTGCTGCATTCTTATTGGTTGTGCAGGAGGCTCCACTTCTGCTTTTCAAACAGGTATAATTGTATAATTGTGCATCTGTTTGAAGACATTTTCAGGTGCGTAGCCAGTAGTAGCTCATTCTGATTTATTATAATAACAATAACCATTTATTTAACCAGATAATAAACCTTGTTGAGATCTATAATATCTTTTCAAGAGGGAAACGGAAAGATAGCAGCACCGTTTTCAAATATCAACTTTGACATTCAGTCAGAGAAATTCATTTGTTTAATTTTAAAAGCAGCAAAGCATAAAACAGTAAAAACGGCTAATAAAACAGTAATGAACCTATTCTAACTGGGGGCACACCAATTGCAGTTTTCTGGCCGATCACCGATTACCAATCTCTTCAAAATCTTGACGATTCCGATTTTGGCCGATACCAATATTTTGTCTAATATTGGTATTAGAAGAAAGGAAGAAAGTTGATGAGTTGCCAACAGTGAGATGACTGCAACATACAGACCTGATCTGGTGGGCCGGTCTGCTAGTCACACCCCTCTCACAGCACAGCAGAAGAAGATAGAAGTTGATTTAAATACCTTTGCTAAGGTTGATAAAATCGGTGGTTAAGATCGGCTTCACATGTAAAAATCGGCCCATCACCGATTTCCTAAAATTAAGGAAATCGGCACCGATAAATCTGCTGGCCGATAAATCGGTGCATCCCTAATTCCAACCTGTTCAAGGAAGTGTGCCATTCACCTTTAAGTTCAACTTTGGCCTAGTCAAAGTGACGGAACAGAGGGTTGAAGAATGATTCTGATCTTCATAAAGACTTCTCTCCGTCTGCGCCTCAGGTCAACGGTCAGAACGTCGTGAAGGTCGGCCACCGGCAGGTCGTCAACATGATCCGGCAGGGCGGCAACAGCCTCATGGTAAAGGTTGTCATGGTAACCCGCAACCCCGACATGGAGGAAGGCGCGCGGAAGAAAAGTAAGAGCCGCTGCAATCACTCACAATAACCGACAGCTCATCTGGAGCGGCTCGACCGACCGCAGCTGCCTTCTCCTCTCTCCAGTCCCTCAGCAGAGCAAGAGGCTGAGCACTCCAGCCATCGCCCTGCGCTCCAAATCAATGACTTCAGAGCTGGAGGAGATGGGTAAGAAACAGGCCCGAATTAGCTTCTTTTTTATTTTTTTGGCAGATAAAAGCAGGAGGATGAAGGAACATATTGCTATGGAGATGTAGAGGAAGAAGGCGGGAGCTTTGCTGGTTAGAAACAGACTCAGGTAATGAGGAGTGATGGAGGCAGTGTGAAGACGGAGACTCTGGGAGTGTGAAGAGAACTTGAGCGAGGGATAAATTTAGACGGCAGTTATTTAGTTGCAGGAACAAGACGGAGAAGGCTGGCGTTGGATGATGGTCTCAATGCGTTTCGCTGTGTTTTCAGAGGTGCCACAATGTCACTGCCAGCACTCCCGCTACAGGTAACCCCACCCAGAAACGTGTCGCCTTCCACCGTGTGATCCCTCTCTCACTCCCTGCTTCTTTTAACCTTTAACCTCCTGCACCTCCTGCTCCTCCCCGGGCCGTCAGCGTCTGAGGACGACCAAACTGTCACAAACACACCTGAGGAGAGGCGCCACACTGCAAAAACACAAAATATGACCAAGTATTTTGGTTTAGTGCCTAGTGTGAATATATCAATACACTTGGAATAGGCAGAATAAAGTTTCCAAAAGTTGTACTCAAGTAACAGTAGCAATACTTCAACATGTTTTTACTCCAGTAATAGGTTAACTCAATTAAAAAAAAAAAAAATACTCAAGTAAATGTAACTAATTTCTACCCAACTCTGCTTAGAAAACAACATGTAGGAGCTTGTTTTATGTGGCATTTTTTCCATATTATAATTAGGAATGCACAATATATTGGCACCAATATCGGTATCGGCCAATATTAGTCATTTTAACATGTCGTTATTGGGCCGATATTCACAACCGATATAGTTGCTTTCTTTCCCAAAGATGTCAAAACAGTTGAGAAATGCATATAATATTAGTAAATATTGGTTATCGACCAAAACAGCAATACTGATATTGGATATTATTGGCCCAAACTTTCATATCCTAATCATAAGCTCCACTGGCAGATTTTTTCATAATCTTTTCCTATAACTCGTGCTCAATTGATTAATCGGATTAATCGTGATTAATCGATTATTGAAATAATTGTCAACTAATTTAATAATTGATTAATTGTTAACTGGAGTAAACAGACTCAAAAAAAGTGAATTTGCTGAAAGAACAACACACACACAGCTGCAATTAAGCAACAACTGTACAAAATAGATACTTTTTGGATTTAAGATTAAAAAACTAAACTGTAGATTTCATCTGGTAATTTTAACTTCACCTGATTCAAATTCTGAAAAAAACTCTCCTTTTTCTATCCAGCTATTAATTACTTGATCAGAAAATAGTCGACAGCTCAGCCAATCACTGTGTTAATGGTAAAAGCGTTTTATGAACTGCAGATGCGTCTTTTGCTACAAATAATCAAGACCTTTATCTTGTTGATATTTTTATTTTCTTATTTCAAAAATGAGCTTAAATTAATCTTTTAATTTATTTCTAATATTGTGTAAAAAGGCTTAAGTAAAATCTGCAGTGTGCCCATTTTTATTTATCTGATTAATAGATTAATCGTCTGAATAATTGATTAATCGATAACTAAAATAATCGCTACTTGCTGCCCTACTTATAATTAGCACTTTTTCATCAATATTAAGGAATTATTGATTTAAAACGAGCTCCTATATGTTGCTGAAAAGTTACTTGTAAGTTACTTATTTAAAGATATTTGCTCTAGAAACTAGACAAAATACTTGGTAAGATTTTGTGGTTTTGCAGTGCACAAGGTGTCCAAACTGCTCCTTTCCCATTATAATCTTATGTTGAACATGTTTGTTAATTCCTCTGGAAGAAATCCCACCAAGAACAAAATTATTGAGATGAGTAATTTAACTTTGCTCCTGGTCTGTTCCTATGGTAACAGCAGTATCTCTATTTGAGGCAAAAATTGTGGGAGGAGAGTGCAAAGCAAGGGGTCAACGCCCCCACTCGCAGATCATAATGTCTGCCAATGTTTTAATTGTGGATCGCTTGAATCTTCTGGTGTTTACCGCTTCTGCTGGGTGGATCTGGGCATGCTCAGTGAGCGCCTGATGATTAACAGGCGAACAGAGATAAACAGAGAGTCAGTCAGCTGGCCTTTCACAACTCCTGACATTAAAACTTAAAGGGGTAGTTAAAGACTTTTTGAATGTGAGGTTCTGTTAAAAGGTTGTGAACAGTTAAATACATAAGCAACATTTTCAATTAAAGACCCATTTTTCCTGCTTAATTGTTGAATAAATATGCATATGAGCTCAACAACAAAGATATTTATTGTTTACGTCACTCAGCCATCAGATTGGAGCAAAGTGCTAATAAACACATTCAGATTTCCAAGTGTTTCAGGAACTTTTTTAGGAATGTGGACTCCTGACGCTGACATTAGCATTAGCATCTGTGCTAGCTACTATATGTTTAGCGTTGAGATGCTATTTTAGCCTTGAATATTTTCGCTGGTATGCTAACTCCTTTTAGCACTGCTTGAACACAACAATAGTCTTTTCTAGCATCCAATCAGATCAGTTTTTAAAGCGAAAATTAACCCCCTCTTTGTAAAGAGAGGCGCTAATGTAGCTTGTGCGTCAGATTTACGGTCGTACAGAAACAAAATGCAAAGGTCCGGTTTGGGACTTTTGTATAAAAACAAAAAAAATGTAGTTAATCATGAGCATTTTTACTGTGCGTTAAAATCCCGACCCTATCTAATATTTTACCAACAACAGAATTTGAGAACAGAAAAAAATAACCCAAGCAAATGCAAAAAAACTGTTTTAAATGATGATTAGGGAAATTAAGCAAGCTAAGGGAAAAAAGTAATTTTCCCTTGTTTCATGTCGTCTTTGCAGAATTTTTTTAGTCACAAGGAAAGGTTTTTGAACATAGATGTCCCTTTTTTCAGTTTATGCATCTGCACCTCAATCAGATATTTAAGAAAATAACACTGAAGGTAAACTCTGTGTCCAGGATGTGTGGGGTCTGCAGAGATGTCCCACCTACTAACAGTATATTAATTACAGTTAATTTATGATTTAACAGGAGGTCTGTGGCACCATATCCTTTTTTTCTTTTACAAATTAAATAATTTAAAAACTACATTTGTGGATTTACTGAAATTATTGAAAAACACTTAAGTGTGTTTTCAATAAAAAACTATCAAGAAGTGGCAAATTATCTTACAAAGAAGCGAAAGATTAATTATATTAAATGTTGCATCATTAGTGATTAATGAAGCATGCACTGAAATAAGTTTTTAACTGCAACTGTCTAACAATAATGAAAATAATCATTTAAATCTTTTAAAAGTTCATAAATCAGAGGGTTTCTGAGGTTGAAGTTTATCAGGAGGCTGCTTTTGTACAAAATAATGTTAATATATATTAAATAAAAATGTCCGGTAATGTTCTGCAGGTAAGATATTAACCACTACTACCCCTTCAACAGAATCTCGCTTCAGAAATCCAGCGCTACCACTTTAAGATGAACCTTTGACCTAATTGTTTTCCTCTTCTTACCTGCCTTCTCTTGGTGTCGTGACCTCACCTGACCTGCAGCAAAGCATGAACACAGCCACAGGTTTCCTGAACTCCACCAAATCCCGTTCTCACCACGTACTCCCTGAAATGTCCACATAAATTATTCACAGGTTCAGGACAAAGTCCTGCTCAGAACCTTCTGACAAAAACTTTATTAAGCCTCTACTGAACCGGGTCGTTTTATTGTCTTCTGAAGAGGTTTTTATTTGGACTTAGTCTGCTTTTTCAGAAATTATCCATCCAGTTTTAATGTAAACAACACTTTTTTCTTTCATATGCTAACTGAAGATTCATATGAAATTACCATATAAAACAAATATAACTGCAGTGTATTATCTAATCTGACATTTTCAGAAGGAGTGGCCGAAATCCTGACTTTATTGCTCAAAATTGACTAAAATTTGTTCATGTTTTTTCCAGTCAACACCTAAAGAAATTGCAACATGAGTCCAAACTCAAAATCTTTTTTACCTTTCGGGTCTATAATCCCTTTCCAATAACAAATCTGACTACTTTATTTGTTTAATTGAATTATTACATGTTTAGCTGGTAAAAGAACATTTAATTTTTACCCTTGAATCGTTTTCACTTGACAATTTTGGCCCATTTGACCAAAAGTTTATGGGTTAGTTTTGTCTCATTCCAAGTTTACTAAGATATCTGCTCTAGAAACAGAACGAAAAATACTTGGTGAGATTTTTTGCTCTCCTATTATTAATCTGTTAGTCAGAAACCATTCAACAGATCAGCCCTGAGCTGTATTGATAAACTTTTCACATGTTGATGTTAGAAGTGTCTAAGTGAAATGATTCACTTAGGGAACCATTTGCCTAAGTGAATCATTTAGGCAAATGATTCACCAACTCACTTGCCTAAAATGTTGAGTAAAATATTTATTTCCTCATTTAAAAAGGGAATTTAAGTGTTTATTTGCACCTTTAACGTGTTTTTTATATTGTATAAAAAGACTTAAGTGGTTAAATGAAAAATCTGCAGAATGTGATAATTTATCAGGTTAATCGATTAAAGAATGGAATAATCGATTACTAAAATAATCGTTGTGCGCTGCTTTGTCTTGGTCCAAAACATAAAATCTTGATTCTATCAGGTTTGTAGTTGAGGAAAAATAATATAGCAGTGTATAGGTTTATTTGTGCAAAACACTAAAAAGTACATTTTTGCAAAGAAATGTGAATCTAAGTATGCATTTCAAATAATTGAGCCTAATTTGCGAGACAAAGTGAGGCTTGTTTTGTTCCTTGAATCAAGGTGAAAAGAGCAGGCTGTGTGACGATCCCCGTCAGCCGCTGCCATATGCTGATTCTGATGCTAATGAATTAATTTAGTTGTTCAGCTTTCTCACCTCTGTGATTGCTGCAGTGTCCCAGTTCACCTGTAAGTCATGCAGCAAGAGAACCAGAACATTAAAATGGAGATGATCCTGCAGCATCTCCAAACCGGCTGTAGTTTCTAGGAAAATGTTGCTTGGAGTAGCAATAAAACGTGAAAACCAAACTGCTGTCACACACGTGAACGTGAGGGTCACCTCAAATTCTTCCTCTCCACTCCTTTCTGCACTCCTCTTTTCACACCAGAGTGAAGATGGCACCAATCCAAGTTAAACAAAGGTTTTTGTTTGTGGCTCTCTCACTTTAAAGATACTAATAAATGTTTCCAGAGGTCGTCTAAGGTCAACCAGCCTGTCCAGATTTATAAAATCAAGAAAATTTGGTGTGAATCAACTGTGCTACAAATATTTTAGACACAAATCAGTTTTGTTTTTTATGCAGGGTACAGCATGTAACTTTTATTTTAAAAAAGGTTTTTACATATTTGTTAAAACTGTTGACAAAACTGGTCCTTAAAAAAAACATGTGAAAAAATTTATTTTCTCCTCCTCCGCCATGAGCTGCTTTTGCCGTCTGAAGAAATACACAGCTCTCGACCAAAAACAACCAGTCAGAGCCAGGAGGCGGGTCTTAGCGTTGTCAGTCAACCTCATGTACTCGCTGCTAAATGTGCTAATTTAGCAGTATCTGTAATTAAGTTACAGTATCTGTAATTAACTTACAGATACAGGAAAATCGTTTATTCGTCATCGGTAGCTACGCTAACTACACCACTGGCTATGCTAGCAGCGAGCAAGAGGCACACAGAGGGATGATGGACAGCACTAAGACCCGCCTCCTGGCTCTGATTGGTTGTTTCTAGATAACACTATGAGAAGACAAAGAGCCTGATTTTTGTTCCCATAGATTATCTCATACTGTCACAATAGCGATACTCTCATAAAAAAATAAAATATTTTTATAAAAGTTAAACACTGCAGCTTTTTTAACTCTTAAATGTGAAACTGTTTTTTATCTTAAAATTATAACTATTACATTTGATTTTGTATATGTGGACAGGCTGGTTGATGTTGGATGACCTCAGGAAACATCTAAAAAAATCTTTAAAATATGTTTATTTTAAAGGTAATTCTTTAAATTAAATTTTTAAAAAGTGTTTTTATCTTTATAACATCACAAACAGCTGACTCCATATTTCATCATGTAAATGTGGACAAGCTGGTTGACCTTTGATGACCTTATGAAACATTATTTTAGTGAAATTTCAGCTCCACAAAAGTTTCACAGAAACGTATTTTAATTTGAAGAACCTGTCCAACTTCCCTCTGGTTCTGTTCACTGGGTTAACCAGTAACTCTGTTTTTCCTCTCTCTCTCGCTGCCGCGGCCAATGGGATCGTAACCGTCTGACAGTGGAGAGAGGTGGGAACCCGTACCGCTGTGAACGCGCAGCATATGCGTCTGCAGCCTATTTACTGTAACATGAGTGTGCATTCTTGTGCTGCGTGGGTGTGATTGTGCGTTTTTCACGGGGTGACTCAGTCCGTTCGGCTCTGGGGAATATGATTAGTATGCGCTGTAACGACGCACTTTCACTCCTGCCAAAACTTAAGTCTCCTTTTGTCCTCCTTCCAGCTGCTACCCCTTGGAAAAAAAAATCAGGTACGCTCCGGTGCCTTCCCCCGGTTAACGATGACGCCTCTTTATCTGTCCAAAATGACTCGGCACTCTCACCGGCCTCGTTTCCTTCCTCTCTCCTAGAGTTCGAATCCTCACAAGTTTCAGAGAAGAAGAGGACAGTCTATCAGATGGCTTTGAGTAAGGATTCTTCTCCCATCATCCGTTTTGTCGTCTTTTCCTCCACGCTTCTACCTGTTTTATAGCTGTCCGTTTTTCTGTTTCATCCCCGTTTGTCTCTTCTGTCTCTCTATTTTGCTTCTTTACTCCTTTTCCCCTCTCAGATAAACTCGATGAAATTCTTGCAGCGGCTCAGCAGACAATCAGCACCAACGAGGCGTCCGGGACACGGGGACAGGGGCCGAAGAGGGACCGGGGAAGAAGTTTCTACGGCAACGAGGTTTGCATCGCGACATCAATTTAAAAAAATGAAATCGCTGCTCTTTGGATCTGAACTGCCAAACTTTACGTATGAAATTCATCTGAAATGTTTGCACTTTTTCAGATGAAGTAGAGAAAAAAACTGATTGTAATTTGTGTTTCTGAAACGAATCCCTAATTCTGTAAGCACGTCTGCTGCTTTGCAGACTTAAATTTCAAAGCAAGTCACAAAAGAATGAGACGATTGTGAAAAGGAAAAATGCTACTAAAAAGAAATCACAATTTAGGAGCAGCAGATTTAGGGTGAGGATGGATGGATGGATGGATGGATGGATGGATGGATGGATGGATGGATGGATGGATGGATGGATGGATGGATGGATGGATGGATGGATGGATGGATGGATGGATGGATGGATGGATGGATGGATGGATGGATGGATGGATGGATGGATGGATGGATGGATGGATGGATGGATGGATGGATGGATGGATGTTTTAAGTAAAGCTTCATTCATTGTCTTAAATGTTAAACCTGGTTGCTTATGAGTTCTAGCAGCCGTTAGCGATCACTAGCATTTTTTAGTGTTTCCTCGCGGTTGCTAGCTGAAACGCCTCAACTCGTGTCATTGCAGCCCAGCTACGCGGACCAGCCTGGGACGGGGATGATGTCGGGTCTGGGACTGGGCTACGAGCGAGGCCAGTACGGCCCGGGTCACGGCCCTCCGCACGGTATTATGCGGCAGAAATCCATCGGTGAGGTTGTCTGTTTCTTCCGTCTGCCCCTCGTCCGCCTGTCTGTCCGTCCTCTGGTCCAGTAGACTCTGACTCTGTCTTGTCTGTGGCCCACAGTATGTACTTCACCTGTATCTGTACGAAATCCTTTAGTCGTTATCTGGTCTGTTTCCCAGTTCTGTTTGTGTGTACGGATTATTTACGAGTAGTCAACATGTGAATCAGGAAGTCGCACATCACTGAATAAATCCCAGCAGGTTGCAGATAAATTTCACTTCACAATATTTTATCGCATCTTTAGCAATCCTGCATCCTCTTATATACCCAAAATGCAGAGGTGGGTAATAACTAGTTACATTTACTTAGTTACTGTAGTAACTTTTTGATATAAAATTACTTTTAGGAGTATTTTTCCTGCAGTACTTTTTATTTTTAGTTGAATAATATTTGTAAAGCATCTTACTTGGGTAACATTTCTGGACTGAGTAACTTCATTACTGCCTGTAAGTATTAGTTTCATTGTTTTTTGGGGGGGGTTTTGCTTCCTGAATCAGTTATTTTTTTGTTATATTTTTATTTGTATTGTTTCCCTGTTAGTATTTAAACTGCTACAATATGGAGATAAATTTTGTCTCTGTCTGATTACATAATTCTTAAATATCAGACGTTATGATCTGTTACTCTGTCCTTGAGTAAAAACATGCTGCAGTAGTTCTACTTTTACTTGTGTACCGTTTTTGGGTACTCTGCCCACCTCCGCCAAAATGTGACAGTTTTTTTTCATGTGATGTTTGAAAGTTTTAGTTGTAAGCAACAATATAATTTCAGCAGTAATAAAATAAAACACAATATCAAGGACTTACTCATGGAAAAGTGATGAGATGTTGGAGAAATCAATATAAGGTTTGGTTGTTTTGAGTTATGGTGTAAATCAGCCCTGAATTTTTCACCTAGCAACTTTTGAGTTAGAAGTAAGATGCTGACCCTTCATAACTGAAATGAAAAGTACTTTCCAAGCACTTTTACACACAGAATTCCTTTCAAAAGTATTCTTTAAAAGTCTTAAATTTGAGCTGGTGAAACCTACAAACATCCTGTTTTCCACTTCACAATTATGCCCTATTTTGTGTTTGTGTGTCACATAAAATCAGAATAAATGCATTGAGGTTTGTGGTTACAACATAATAAAATAGTAAATATCACAGGAACGCACTGTAGTTGTCTGCTTCCATGTGAACAACAGATCATATTTTACCATTTAACGCTGCTAGTTAGGCCTGGCATGGTAACATATTTTACTGGACAATAAATTGTCCCAGAAGTTATTGCATAAACAATAATATTGTTGTTTTAAGGCCATTTTCATGCAATATAAAGGTAATGGCATAATAATGCAGGAAGGAAGATCAATAAACTTTAAATTTTAGTGAACATTTAACACTGGAACTGGAGAACATTTTAAATATCCAAAACAAATAAACAAAACAACAAATAAAATGAATAATGAATCCTATGTAAGCAAACTTGTCTTTCAAAAAAGGCACCAAACTAAAGAACCGGTAGAAAGAGAAAATTGATAAATAATGCAAATGAAAATGATTGATCTGTTTTTAATTATCATGTGAATAATTGATATACTGTTTATTGCAACAGGCTGAGTGTTGACTCACTTTTTGTTGAGGAAAAGTATCACTGATTGATTTACATGCTTCTAACTGAGGAACTGAGGACAGACTTTCTTGGGCAGGCAGATTCAGACAGACACTCACGACTTTACTTATCCAACACTTTTTTGTTTAATAGCTGTTAATTTTCTGGATTGTTGTTTGTGAATCCTGCACTGCAGGCGTGCCTGAGGAGGAGAAGCAGTTCCTCCATCCTCCTGCGATGAAGTTTGCGCGGAGTCTGTCGGTGCCTGGTCCGGACGATATCCCTCCTCCTCCCACCACGGCTCCACCGGAGCCCCCATTCTCCTCCGCTCCACCACTTGGTTGGAGAACAAAGTTGTCCCAGCAGCCCTCTGTCTCCATGTCCCAGTCAACATCCAGCTCTGCGCACTACCAGCCCTTCTCCCAGCCAGGGCACCTGAGCCAGGGTGGCAGGGAGAGGGCAGGTGGTCCCACCTCCGGCCCAGCAGCAGACCACGCCACACCGTACGTTCACGCATCTGCCCATACAGCTCAGAGTAGGACTGCGTCGCGAAAGGTTGCCTATACTGGGGAGCCTGTTGGAGCTGGGATTGGGGCCGGCACAGGCACTAAACCAGCAGGCCTGAGGAGAGGCTACAGCACAGCCGTACCCCCGTCCAGCATTGCTACTGTAATGCCCCAGCAACAACAGACTACCCAGAGTCAACCCCAGCGGGCAGACCGCAGCACACCTGGAGCAGGTGGCCCTAAAGGTGGGGCCAGGAGAGGCAAGGGCCCTCTGGTGAAGCAATCCAAGATAGAGGAGCTGCGTCTAGGCCAGGGAAGCCTAGGGAGCAAAGACTCGGTGGAGAAAAGCTCCATTCCTATCCCCACCATCATTGTCAAAGCTCCCTCAACCAGCAGCAGTGGACGGAGCAGCCAGGGCAGCAGCGTGGAGGCTGACGTCCCCGCGTCAGGGGAGATGGGTGACACAAAAATGCCTCACGGGCCTCCTCCGTCCACTCCTGCTCCACAGCCACCTGCTCCACCTTCCATTCCAGCACCACCACCTCCATCTTTGCCTTCTATTAGAGCCCAGGATAATCTGGACTTTACCAGCCAGTTCGGGGCCGCCATTGTTGGTGCGGCTCGCCGAGACAGGGAGAGATTCCTCGAAGCCCGACGCAAGAGTGCCTCCTTGTTCATGTCTGCTGAGGAGGATCTGAGTCTTGGGATGAGCGAAGCGCTAGGAGGAGTATCAAGAACTCAGGTGTCTCAGCAGCAGCTAAACACTCAGCCTGAAAGCTCGTCAACACGATTGCGCCCTTCCAAGTCAATTGATGAGGGCATGTTTTCTGCAGACACCTTTATCCAACACACCCGGAGTATGCCTCCAGCCTTCGGCCTACCGGAGTACTCCTCTACGGCCCTGGATTATCAGCCCAAATCTGTGCCTGCTGATCTGTACACAGCAGCAGGTCGACAGCCAGCGCCCTCCTCCAACACCACTTTTATTCATCCTCTTACTGGGAAGGCGCTCGACCCCACATCACCTCTGGGCCTCGCCCTGGCTGCCAGGGAGCGTGCTCTGAGGGATGACAGCAGGATAAGGAGGGGAACGGAGCACCTCTTCACCCGCCAGATGTCGAGCGTCGTGTTCCCTTCGTCTGCTGTCACCTCTCAGCCAGTTTCGTCCACGACGCAGTCTTCGAGCTCTTACCTGGTGACCTCCTCTTCTCTGGCAGCTACCACACCCACAGTCGGTCGCCCACCCTCACCCAGAATCCTCCGGGGAGTAGGGAGTACTTGGGGGGAAGAAGGTGGGGAGCGGGAGCGGGAAGGGGGAGGCGCTCGCGAGGGTCTTAGAGTTCGGTTCTCGGAGGACAAAACTGTCCACACACACCACTATCAGTCTCAGCCATATCAGCCGTCTTACAAAGAGCGGGAGAGGTCGCGGGAACGGGAGAGAGACCACTCGAGGGAGAGGGACATGAGGAGGGCAGAGCAGGCTGCTGAGAGTGGGCCCCCGCAGCCCCGAAGACCCTCTTTTCTCAGGATGGAAAGTCAAGCCGATGCCTATATGCTGTCTCTCACCCCTCCCTCTCCTCCACCAACCATTACCCAGCAGGCTTCTGGAAGCACAGGGAGCGGTATGATGGTCCTTCCTCCTCCTGCCCCTTCAGTTGACGCAGACGATGAATTTGTTTATGCAGACCCCCTCCCTCCTCCGTTAGAGTTTGCAAACAGCTTCGACAGAGGGGGATCAGGATACTCGCAACACGCGATGCTTTCCAACAGCCTGATCCATCGGCAACAGCAAGTCCCTCCCCCACCTCCTCCTCCACCGCCTCCGCCGCCCCCGCCACCTCCTCCCCCTCCTCAGAAAGAGCATTATATAGGTGGTTTTCCTGCCCACACACCTCTGCCCTCTCCCCAGGCAGGAGACTCCACTGCATCCAGCCTCACGTCGTATGACAGCGAAGTGGCAAATCTTACTCAGTCTGCACCTTCCCCTTCACAGACATCACCAAATCCTCCACCCCCTTCCTCACCCTCAACTCTTCAGCCAGCCATGGGTCTTCCTCCTCCCCCTGCAGTCTCACCTCCACCTCCCCCTGGAGCCGGTTCCTACCACAGACCCTTTTCAATGTCTCACCACCTTTACAACAGCACTCATGCATCCGGGCGATCCTCACCAACACCTCCCCAGCATGCAGTTGCACCACCTCCAGCTTACCGAGGTCCCCCAGCTCCATCCTCCACCGCTGCCACGTCCGTCCCACATAGGGGCACCGCCTCCCACGCAACGACCGCTAGCTGTGCTGCTACAACCACCACTGCTGCCACAACAAGCACCTCCACTCAGCTTCATCAAGATCGAACACACCCTGCTCATTCGACATACTCCACTACCATCACAGGACGGACAGGCAAGCACCATCGTCCTCATCCCACTGCCAAAAAAGGAGAGTCCCAGGAAACGGTTGTGGACTCTGGGATTGAGGAACTGGATAGCCGCAGTAGCAGTGACCATCACCTGGACAGCATTTTGGGCCTAAGTGGGGCTGGTGTCCGAGGAGACAGACTGGATCGGGGAGAGAGACTCGGGGTTGGAGGTCCTGGGCGAATGGGAGGAGGTGCAGGAGAAACAGAACGAGGAGGAGCGGACTTTCTGGAGTCATACATGAGCTACCTGGATGGGCAAACCTTTGAGATGCAGAATGCGACGGCGGCAGCTTCCACCTACCCAAAAACCAGCAGGTTTAGAGAAGGTAGCCGCGCTGGTGACTCGCATCGACAGACCAGCACCGCCCCTGCATCCTACCACTCCCACAGGCAAAGAGATGGGCAGGTAGAGGATGACGTAGAGGAGGGACTCGGAGACGACGAGAGTGGTCAAGACGGGTATGGGATGAGGGACATGCAGAATTTGTGCCGTCCCACGTCTCCATACTTTGAGAGGCCGCGCACTCCTGAGATGAGACCCCTGTGGGGCGACGGTCAGATGAGCGGTGATATGGGGAGCCAGTCCGGGTCGCTTTTAGAGGGGAAGAAGATTTACCCCCCTGCATCCAGTATGAAGCCAAGCATTATCACTGAGCTGAGCAGCAAATTGCAGCAAAGAAGTAAAGACAGCTGGAGCAGCCACAGACCACTGAGCAGACACAGGTTGGTAACGTCGTCATATCACATTACTGTTAGCATCGTCACTGCTTCTTCGGATTTCTAGAGATTCTCCTTTCCAATAGATAATTGGTATCTTAGGTATATCTAGAATATGTGATATCACATTCCTTACAGAAACTCAGACTGTATTAAGCAATTACAGCGGCTCATATATTAATCGAGAGAGTGCATAGCTCTGATTGGCCCCACATAACCGTTTATTCGCGAGCCTTCGAATGTAGCATGGCTAGCGGTAAAACACACTTCTCTCAGTCAATAAATGCACTGTTGTAATTTCTTTATACACTCCTCCGGTTTTTGGCAGGTATGTGATGTCATGAAAATGCATCTTGGGAAGTTAAAATGTCTTGGCACAATGCTACTTGATAATATATTGGCTGGCATTTGCAAAGCAGCCAATCCAGGAGCGCCATTTGCTTTCCTTTGGCCTGATTGGTTGTAGCTCCTAAATAGACTCCATTGTGTTTATTAATGCATATTAATGTATATTTGCTGTTTGAACTTTTAAAACAGGCAGCTATGAGCGATTTTAGAGGGGATCTCAACTATTTGTGGATTTTAGCTATAGGCAGGCGGCTGTGGTACCTTTCCAACACCTTTAATAACATAAATATTCTGGAATTCATCTCACTGCTGTCTGATCTCTGGGTTAGTTTTGTGTTATCTTTTTTTCTGCTTCTGTTCACAGATTCTCTGAAGACTCCGCCTCCGCTCTGAGCCCGCCCTCAGTCCGCTCCCAGTCTCCATCTCCAATCTCTTTATCGCAGCCGTCTTTATCGCCGTCCCCAACCCCGGCCTCCCAGTACCCAAACTGGGGACGTTCCCCATCTCCTCAGCCTCCAGCCGCATCTCAACCTCCGCGCTCACATTCTCCGTTGTCCCCGACGTCGTACTCCCCTTACCCTACGTCTCCCAAGCACAGACCCGTGTACCGGACCAAAGCGCTGGAATTCCAGTTCATCCCCAGTAGAGAGTCCCGCAAAGCAGAATCACACATCCTCCAGCGCCGACGAGCTCCGAGTCCGCTCATCTCCCAAACAGAGAGGCCCAAAGTGGCCCCACCCCGCCCGTCGTCGCTTCCCCTTCTCCCCACTTCACCCCTGTACAGTGCAATCTACGACCTCCGCGGTTCAATCACCCCACCGTCACCTGGGAATCCTCTTGGAGACCCTTACTTCTCACCCTCTCCTCCCCTTTTTGCCCCCTCTGGAGCCCCTCCACCTCCAAACTCCACCTTAGTAGTGTCGCGATCCCTTTCTCCGACTCATTTTCTGTCCGGGACGTCGTCTCCGCCCCTGCACCCCCACCCGCCGCCTACCTGCCTGAGTTACCCCCACTTACCGCCGCCTTCCCCCACAAAGCCTTTCGCTTCCAAGCCGCTGCCCTACTGGACCAAGTACGATGTTGCAGACTGGCTGGCGTACCTCAACCTTGGCGAGCATAGAGAACGGTTTCTTGATAACGAGATTGATGGCACCCATTTACCCTCTTTGACCAAGGAAGACTATCTGGATCTAGGGGTGACGAGAGTAGGACACAGAATGAACATAGAGCGAGCCCTAAGGAGTGTAATGGACAGGTAAGGTTACGCCTGTCTGTCTGGAGTAGAGATGCACTGATCCAATATTAATATCTTTATCCTAATATTGTATCCCTAGACTGGGTAGACAATGTGCCTGATCCATAAGGGCAGATCTATTCAGTCTAGTTCTATGCGTTATGCTCTGAATAACGTAATGCTTTATTAGACCTGCCACAATAAGGATTTTTCTGGATGATAAATTGTCCCAGAAGTCATCGCGATAAACTATAATATTGTTGTTTTGAGACCATTTTCAAGTAATACAATTGTAATAACGGCATAATAACACCAGACAACATTCTCAAAGATCAATTAACTTTAAATTCTGACGGAATCCGTTTCAATGGGAGAAAGCCAAGTCGGAGCAGAAGAGAGATGATAATCAGAGTAGCATGGAAAGGCAATGGCCATTTTTAAGGGGCAACACAAGATCAATCGATTGGCTGCAAATGGCTCCCAGGCTTCACTTTGAACACCCTTACTGTAAACAATTGAGCACCAAAAATAATTTAAACTATTAGAATCTAAGATTAGTCAAAAAACCTTGAATAGTTTCATGTGTTTGTTTTTATTTATTCTGCCCTAAACTCCCAAGGAAAAGGGAAAATCCATTTAGTACTTTGGACTTATTTTCACAGATAAACAGCGCCCTCTTCCTGTTTTTGTTGAAATTCATTCTGTAGAAGATGTATGTTTCCCTTTTTTCTTTTAGGCCCTGTTCTAGGATGAAATGTATTTTGTCCTGTGTCTCTCTGTCCTCAGGTTGTCCAGCAGCCCGTTCCCCATTTCTGTCCTCTCTCCTCGGGAAGGGCAGCCTGAGAGGAGGAGGGACGACGGGAGTCGGAGCTGAGGCCGCGAAGGAGGAACAGGGAGGGGCTGAAGTCCATGTCGGAGGATTCACACAGATTTCACACGGAAAAAAAGAAGAGGATGAAGAGCTGATGATCTGTAAACCCGCCGGCTGGTGCTCCTTGATTTACATCCATCCAAACACAACCACAGCAACACAATCTAACTAAACCTCCTCTCAGTGAATACACGAGGGTCTTTATGGCAGCAAATTTCAGATTTATTAACTAGAACAATCACAAAGCAGAGGGTGCATTCGGTAGGGCTGCAGAGGCAAGTCCTAACAGCTGATTGGTGGTTTTTGTTCAGGTTTGAAGATGAGAGGATTCAGATTTTAGCTTCCTGTGAGGAACATGTCTGTGTGTCAGAACGTAGAAAGGTGTTTTTTAAAGAGCGAGGCTCCGTGTGCTTTATTTCACCGTAGAGTCATGGTAAAAACTAAACACACCCTTTTATTTTAAATGTCAGGGGATAAAATAAGTGATCTGGTCTTTACCAAGTTAAAATCTGCAGTTTTCTCCTCGGTTATTAACAACTTCCACCGCTCTGCTAGCACAAAATTTCCAAACACATGTAGGTTCATTTCCTTTGCGGCCTTCTCGTTTCCAAAAAACAATATTCCAACAAAGGCCGTGGGTGTTAACAGGTGGTTTTTGATTTGAACGCACTTCCGACTTAATTTGTTTGAAAAAATATATTCTTTATTTCTTGTAAAAATAGCGACAAAATAATTACCAAAAATGTCCTACAACTTAGTCAAAAATGAAAGTAAGTATGATGTTTCAAGTACAAAAAAATGAAAAGTGAAAAGTGAAAGTGGTCAAAAAATCATTTACAAAAAACCTCCCATCCACACACCAAACATTTGCCAAACAATCGCTCCACTCAGCACCCGGTGTGTTTTAATTACTCAAATTAATGGGAGGGTCTAACCAATTACCAACATAATCTAATCAATTCAAATATACAAATTAACTATAGATTTTGGATCTAAACTTAACTTAAATAAATTCTAAACTTCCCAAAATAGAAAACTAAATTAGTAGAAGTTACAAGTTGCAAACATTACATAAATGGCCACCACACTTTCTACATTTTGAAATATCTCTGAATGTTTTAACTTGAAGCAATCTGCAAAGTTGAAGTAAAAGTAAATCTTGTTTATGAATTTAGAAATCATCTGTTTTATGCATTTAATGGCTTTATTATTATTAGGGGTGGAAATCTTTTACTTTCTCATGATTCGATTCAAAATGATTATTCAAAAGGATTTCAGTTTTAATCTGTAAAGACTGGATTTACTCCAGGCTACTTTGCAAAGCAGAATGACACATTAAAGTACCTTTTTCACTTTTATTAAGTTTTAAATATAGGTCCATGCTTTTCTTTGTTTTGTTTGTTTTGTTTTCTTCTACATCATGCTGAAGCTTGTATGTTCTGCAGCACCAAGCTAACAAAACTGGACTGTCTTTCCGTCCTTCAAGTCCCACAAAAGCAGTGAGGGTGTATTTATTTTTAATGTGGAATGTTTTGTTTAGGTTAAATTTATATAATTTAAAAGGAACCTATTATGCAAAATTCAAATTTTGCTTGTTTGTGTACTTTCATTTGGGTCTCAACTGCTTCTAGAAACAACTCAAGCACTTAAAAAACTACACCCAGCTGCTTTTTGTTTGGAAAATGATCCGTTTCCATTGTTAAGTCGCATTCAGCAAGCAAGGCACTGTTACATAGCAACGCAGCACAGATCCAGCACATTTGGTCAGCTGGTTTTACTGCTGTATTCCCTGTACAACGGCTGCTGGAAAAGAGATGGAGCTTTTTGTGGACTTGCCATTCAGAAACCACTTGCTGCATTCTTGTTGGTTGTGCAGGAGGCTCAACTTCTGCTTTTCGAAGATGTACGGTTGTACAATTGGACATTTGTTAGCAGTGATTTTCACATACAACTGTAAATGTTAAGTTAGGGGCGTGGCCAGCAGCAGCTTGCTTGGATTTAAAGTGACAGGATGCCGTAAAACAGCTCACTGTGAACTGATCAGACTAAAATCTCATTATCTAAGAATGATTTTGTGCAAAAAGTTTAATTAACATGTTTTGTTTGGCAAAAATTAATTTTCAAGTTGTGATTTTGGACCTAATTGGACCTTTTTTTCTATTTTGTTGACTTACCATTCATAAACCACTTGCTACATTCTTGTTGGTTGTGCAGGAGGCTCCACTTCTGCTTTTCAAAGATGTACAGTTGTACAATTGGACATGTGTTTGCAGCCATTTTCATGTGCGGCTGTAAATGTAAAGTTGGGAGACGTGGTCAGTAGCAGGATTTGAAGTGACAAGACGCCCTAAAACAGCTCAAATAGGCAAATCTGACTAGAAAAAAATATCATTATCTAACAATGGTTTTGTGCAACAAACCTATTTAACATGTTTTGTTTAGACATAGGTCTGTCCTAATCTGTTCAAGGAAGCATAGCAGGTCACCTAAAAGAACTTGGTAAAGTCCAGATTGTTTTCTTTTTACTTCCTGATCCATGAAACTATAATCGGATGAGGTTGTACTTTCTTCTGACAGCAGCTTCCTCGTCTTTCCGAGGAGTCCAGGGAGCAGACCGGTGTCTTCGCTGTGTGTGTGTTTATCTGGCTGCGATTGGTCACGTCTTGTTTTTTACCTCATCGCCTGTTGGGCTCTGTCCTCACTGCGGATCCTGTGTGCATTTTTTAATTTTTCCATAATAACTATTTTTCATCTTATAGCGACGTACGTACAGACTGGTCACTGTATTACAAATTTGTAGCAAAAATAAGTGCCCAGACCTACATCATAAAAAGAATAAATGGCTAAAAAATAAATATATATATATAAATATATATGCACACAGTCAGGCACCCATGTTACTGTTATCCATGCCTGCATGCATACACCAACATGTAGATAAACACAAGCACTCTGTGTTTGTGTCAGAGTTTATTTAACACCTTATATATAAAGACGCAGAGATCCGAGACGCACCTGAGGATAGACTGTGCTCTGGATCCAAGAGAACGCGAAGAGAAATCTTTTTCTTCCGGAGAACAACTCTGCTCAGACCTTCTGGGACGAGGGACACTTGAAAGGAGACGGGAGGGGTAAAAGAAAAACTGCCATTATCTCCGTCTTTTCCCTCCCGGTCCTCCCTGCTCCTTCCAGGAGTGGCCTTTCTCCCCCCTTCCTCCCAACGGCGAAACCCAAGAGAGAGAAACGCTCAAATCAAATTTTAATACTACGATTGTTCTTACAGTTTTTAAACTTTAAACGGGGAAACACTGGAACTGCTGTTGATATGAAGAGATTTGTTGCTACTGCTTATCGTTACTATCATCGTCCTTACTGTTATTCCAGTTTCTTCCTGCGCGGGCTCAGGTGGTTGACTGCTGTGGAGACGCTGAATCCTCTACATTGTTTTAAGGTGAAAAGAAGCCTCGCGGACATAATGTGAAGCACATCGATGGGTATATTTTCCCTTTATTATGTTGACATGGTAACTTTAAAAGCCTCAAACTTTGCTTTTCTCCTTCAAAGTTTATTCAGATGCTGTATCGATGTAGCAACTGTTACTCTGGGGAAGCCCAGGACATGTCAGTGATAGAAATTCAGTATAGCTAGCCCCTGTTATCAGATCTGTGTGCCATGTTTTTCATTTTACTTCTCCATCAGCTTTCATGGCACATTAACCTCTGAGATGGAATATAAGGGCTCTCTCATGACTTCACGCTTTCACTTCTCCTGCTGCTTTCCGAGTCCGAGAACACATCGATGCATCCCATATGGGAGTCGCTCTCCCCTCTGCTGTCTTTCAGTCTGGTTTTGCAGAAAAAAAAAGGTTTTCATGCATCTTGTTGCACATATTTTCACTCTGTCGATGTGAAATTTGCAAATGATTCATTTTTGTATCTGCAGAAGGTCAGGGGGAGATTATCTTAGAATGCATAAGGAAATAGCAATAAGGACGATGAAAATAATGGTCATTAAACACGGTTTAAGATGTAAAAAAAAAGTCTCAAAAGTTCTACAGAATCTCTGTCTTCCAAATACTGTTTATCATGAAGATGTATTTATTTAACTGTTCTGCTTTCTATACAGTTTGACCCGTTCTCTGCATCTTAATGATCCAAGCTCCGCTCTGGTCGTTCTCTTTGCTCACGTGCGTCGGTGTGATCACAGTGAATTATTTCTGTCATCTTTTGCATCAGTAACTCCTTACAAGGAAATCTGAGTAGCAACGTGTAATACAGGCCAGAACTTCGGTGGTACCAACAGGAAGCTCCGACTGTCCTTAGAGGTGACTTAAACGGCGCCTATAGGTGAAGTACCAACATGGAATCAGCTAAATTATCAACAGCAGATTCTTCCTTATGAATGCCTGGTTCACACGGCAAGATTTCAAACCTATAAAACGCTTCCAGGGAGGGTACCATTGGACACCTGCAGGTTACCTAAGGGGAACCTCTAACCAGTTTTCTGAAATCCAATCCTTACCCCGCCATGCCCTGCATGCTTTAGGTGCTTCTCTGTTCCAGAACACCTGATTCAGACAATTGAATGACCTCTTCTGCAACCATCAAGAGCTGCAGAGGCCTGTTAATCACCCACAGATTCAAGCCAGGTGTGTGGCAGAAGGGAAATACCTAAAACAATGCAAGGCAGCGGGCCACTGCTCTAGGTCACTTATTGGAACCTATGGAGTTCTTACAAGTCACCTTACGGCCGTGTTTACGAGCCATCTGTGGAGTTCATTGGGGTTATCTTATGGCTACTTACAGTACCAAGTATAAGGTACTTGGAGACGGTACCAGTAAGGTCCACATATGCATAGTACACCTAAAAGTTACTTAAGGGTGTTTACTGGGAACTTATGGACTGCTTACAAGTTACCGATGGGGGTAATTGTGACGTGTCTGAGTTCATACGGGTTACCAAGGGACCTGTGGGGTAACTTCAAGGGTCCTTATTTAGTACCAAATGGAGTTATAGGGTTCCACCCTTCATTTCATTCTCTCTTCTATGAGTAATCAGACATTAGCGTTTCAGGTTGTTTTGGGGGGTTTGTAGTTTTTATTTATAAGATGTAATGCTAACCTTACATTTCAATGAAAAATATCTTAGAAACTATTTCTACCCCCATCAGTACCCTGGAGCTTCTCATTGTATTACACGTTGCCAACAGCGTTTCTTGGTGAAGGTAAAAGTTTTTATTAAGCCTGTTCAAAGCCAGATGTTTCTATCAGATCTGCAAAATGTTCATGTAGTGTAAATTTAGCTCAACAGGAACTCATCTCTCTTCTTTTGTGACTCGTGAGAAAATATTCTGGACCTTTTTTTCTGGATTTCTTATTTAAAACTAGTAAGTGGCTCACATATCAGCTGTCAGGGGTTAAAGGTTACAATCTGAGGGGAATCGGTCCGACTCTATAGAAAGCATTTCTTTTCCTTTAAGAGATCTTTAAAAAAAATGAGAGTATGAACTGAAGAAAGGTATCTTACAGAATATATATATATGTATATGTGATATGCATATACACACATTCATATAAATATATATGAATTTCAAATGTTTTAAGAGATAATAAATTGTTAGAATTATAATAAAGATAAACAAAGCTCTAGTTTATGGTGGTTTGTGTTCCTGTGAAGAAACATTTTGCTTTTCAGGTTTTTTGTCTTCAACCTTGCAGATGCAGGTAAGCCTGAAACATTTTTATCTACGATAATTTCAGTTATTTACAGAAAAACATCCGACTTCTGAAGTGTCATCAGTAAATAAATGGACGTTCCTACCGAGTGTGGAGTACTAAACAGGTAATTTGTAAGTTTGTGTAAGAATATAAAAATAAGATGGAAGAAAAATCTTTTATGCTTAAAATTCCTAAAGAACAAATTTGTGTATGTATATATTTTTTCACAAAATGACACCAAGTACTAGTAAGTCAGATCCGTTTTTCTTGTCGGTTTGGAATAAATGTAATTTTACTTTTCCACCCCACACAAAAAATATTCATCCTCTTGACAATTTGTTTTTATATCCTAAAAACTGAAATATTTGGCTTTTTAAAAATGTTTAACAGATATTTCTCTAAAATAAGTTGTCCTATTTTCAAAATGTCGTGACACTTGCAGCTCTTAAGTTTTGTTAGGTTGTAGTTTGCAGAAATACATTGTTCTGTAAAAAATACTTCCTCAAAAATTAAAATATAAACGTAATTAACCTCGTCTGCACTAGTCAACTACTTCTGAATTTAAGTTCCCATCAGGTTTAAACCTAAATTTAAGTAGCTGAATATTGGCGAATACATAAATGTACATAATCATACAAAATTTCAAATCCAAGTTTTATTTATTGACCAATCAGCACATCAAGTAAAACTGGAAGAAATGTGCCGCAACTCGGTGAGGAAGTCTGCAGGAATAAGCATCTGAAAAGAAAAATTACAGCAAAATTAACTTTCAATATTCAACAAGGAAGCAGATAAAATAATTTAAATATTGTTTCTTCAGACAGAGCTGCACTTTTTCACCAGAGTTTTATGAGCCCAGTGCAAATGTCACAAGAAATTGGAGAAATTCAACATGGATTTTAACACAAACCTCTTCAATTACTCGTCTTTCCGTGTTTCCAAGTGATTCAAACCCTAAAAATAAAAAAGAAACGTGTAAGTTTGAGATTGTAATCCTTAGGAGGACGTCATGAAGTCATTTTCTCCTCAGAAACTCTGGCTTGTCAAGGCCAAAGATGCACTTCTGTCTCCATACAGACTCAGAGCCCAGTGCAAGTCATCAGGGGAGAAGCTTTTAGATTCTCATTGGACTTGAATGTTTGACCCACCTAGCAGAGTCCATCTTCATTTAAATCATTTCTGCATTACCTACAAATGAAAAGAGGACAGAGTTAACTCTATGGTGCATGATCACTTAAGCTCAACAAGGTTTAGCTTTCATTTTCCTCAGAAACTCTGGCTTGTCAAGGCCAAAGATGCACATCTTCTCCATACAGACTCAGAGCCCAGTGCAAGTCATCACAGGATGGTCGAAAATGGTAAATAATCACAGAAAACCGTCATTTAAAGCGAACAGAGACTAAAAATCGCTCGCGTTTAACTGGCACTTCGAGCATAGCATGCTAGCAGCTTATGCTAAACACGTGGAGTCAGCTCCACGTGGTTGAAAACCAGTCTCCATAGAAAAACTCAAATTTTATATGTAACTACCTTCATAGCGCGTATTATAAACCCTGTGAGGGAGAGGTTGTTAAATTCACATAAAGACTTAAGTTAAATTCGGCTCACAATTTATCCACCAAAGCATTTAGACTTTCGGGAAAAACATGCGAAAATAAGCCAATTTACGAATGATGAGTAACAGCTGGAGACTCGCTAAAAACTTTTTATCTTACAGTGAATATTGTATAATATTTCTGATCTAAGTAATGCTAATTTACCTCCTCGTCGAAAAGTGAACCGTTCCCCACTCTTCACCAACAGTTACTGACCGGTTATAACGGAGGCTGCGCAGTTTGACTACTGGCAGCAACGTAACTTCCGCTTTACTTCCCCCTGGTGGACGGGAGGAGGAAATGGAGATTTACCCTGAATAAAAATAAAACAAATACGATTTTTGAATTTCCACTTAGTTGTATTAATTTGAAATCAATAAAAACATACAGCTCCACCCTCCTGTAAATAATTACATAAAAACAGATGAGTCTATATAAGTAGCAAAACGTTTTGCTATTTATATTTATTATACATTTATTTATGTGGATTTATATAATTTATAGTGTATATATTTAGAAATTTTGAAATAAAAATTGCAACAAATATACAAAAAAATCTAATCACTTCTTGTGGATGTTGTTTAACTGTTTTGATTTTAAACAAAACCAAAATACTAAATTACTGCTACTAATTAACATTTTTACTTTGTATTTGATCTATTTTATTTATGCATTTATTTTTTGGAACCAGGGGAAATTAAATAACTATTTTCATAGGATGTTATGCTACATCACAAGTCTGAAATCTTTACAACCTGCAGAGACTATTTTATTTGCAGGCCAGTCAACTAACCTTCTTTTAGAGTCACAAAATCTCAAGACCTCTTGAAAAAGAAAACTTACAAGTTTAGATAAATATCTACCATAGGAATTTTATTATTTTTAAAGAACCACTATATTATTTATATTTTTAGGATTGAAATTAAAATATGAACTTAAAATTAAAGTTTTTAGTCTGTGGACTAGAAAAATAAATTCTAATCTCATGACAAAAAACAAATCTAAATATATATATTTAATATTTTTTAGGGTAATTCTTGGTGGAAATTCAATGCAAATATTGCAAGAATAAGCTGAAAAATTAGTAAAGACCTGCGATTGTTGTTGATATATAAATTTACAAACATTTGCTGGTCGTTTTTCATTTTTAGCCAAAGCTATAGGACCAAGGAGCTGCAGGTATCAGTGACAGATATCTAATTTTGCAGCAAATAAAAAGAAACAAATGTAGAAATACTATCTAAACGGTTGAATTTTTATATTCTGAAAAAATAGCACATTTATGCATAATTTATATAATTATAATACCATGCCCTGCGTTTAAACACGGCGTGCCAGTGTTTATATGTGAAGTTACTTTTTCTGACCACCAGAGGGCGCGCTCTCCCGCTCGAATATAAAGTCATATTCAGTAAATTAGAAGATGCTTCTGATGAGGCTCGTTAGCTTTATTAAAAGTACCTTTGGAAAATTATATTCAATCAGGTATTAAAACTACTTTTCATTAAGCCCACATTTCTGCATGTTTTTTAATTAGTCTGCTGTAATACTAATTATAATGTCATGTTTTTACAGCGGAAAATAATTGTAATTTCCAGGAATAAAGGCTTGAAACATCAGTTTGTGTGGTATAAACTTAATGAATTAAGCTACTGAAATAAATTAAAATTTATTGATTATGACCGTATATTAGAATAATTAACATTAAACAGAAGTGAATGTTCTGTATTATAATGTTGTAATAAAAAGGTAGTGAACATGTCTGATTTCTGGATCCCTCAAGCCAAAACCATGTTGGTTTAAGTGAAGGCTCTGAATCATGCTGGTATGTGTCAGTGGTTGTTTATCTCCTGTGATGGACTGCTGTCCTCTTCAGGATGTATTAAATCTACTTGTCAGAGTGACTCCAACATCAGGACAATGTGACATCTGTACGACCAACAAGCCGGGCTCCTGCAGCTAAAACCACCTCGCCTCTTAACAATCCTTTTCAGCAGAAACTGGCTTGCTTTGCTCTTTTCATTTCCCCTCAAAATATCTGTACTTAAATATCTGTTCTTGTGAAATCACATATTCAATCACAATTATGTACTTTCAGTTTATTACGGCCTTCATGCAAGTTTTAAGAATAATATCCCCTCAATTCCCTCATTAAAATGTGGATTAGCATTAATTGTAATTTTAATAAGATGAAGAAAAAAAATTTTGTAGGTTAGTCATGGAGTTTGAAAGTAATTTGTGACTTCCTTTAAGGAGATGATGATCCAAAAAAACAAAGAAATGGCCAAAAAGTAATAATAATAATAATAATTCAACGTTTTTACATGACTCGGGATTCGGCATGTAAACCCCAATCGATTAATTAATAAAGTCCGCTGAGATTTTTTTAACAGTGTTGTAGTTTGGCCTCCATCCAGCAGAGGTCGCCGCTGGTCATTCCTAAAGCGGTGCCGTTTGATTCAGAAACAAAGATGGCGGCGATTTTCCAGAGCGGCAAAGAGAACCGATCCAAACGGAGTCCGACGTGGGATGTAAGACTCACTTTATCCGTTAATGTTTCGAAATATTAAACACTCCACAAACTGCGGAGTTGCCGTCAACTTCTCAACCGAAACTTACAGATTTGCTACGAAGGTGTGGAAGTTTAAACAAAAAACGGAGGATATAAAGCAGAAAAATTATAAAAGACATGACGCCAATTAGCAGGGTTGATTTTAAGGACAGTTTAACTTTAATCAGCTGATATATCCACATTTTTCTATTTATTTAGTCAGTATTTAACACAGCTAACAAAATGTTTAAATGTACTTCTATTTTAAAAGTCTTTATACATCTTTTACGTCTGTAAGAGCACTAGATTAACTCGTTAATCGATAACTTTCAATTTTTAAACAATATTTAGTGCACTGAAATGTCAGAAAAGAAGCACATGGGTGCCAGTAAGAGTGGATGAGGGAGTGAATTTCACATTTTGGCCTTTTTTCTCCCGCCTCATGTTGTAATTTCCTTCTACTGTCCTTCCAGAGTTGATTATAGGTTTTCTGAGAGCAGGTTGAGCAGCTGCGTGCGAGCTCTGCAACACACACCTGTCTAGTTATTTACCTGGCATGCCCTGGCAGGTGAAAATGTCATGACTAACTGCCACAAAGTCAAAAATATGTGAGCGTGTGCAGTGGTTTCATTTTAAAGCTTCTCAGAAGTATATATTTATATACATAAACCAGACGTAACATCCAGCTGTGAAGGCTGGCCTTCCTAAAAATCCCAGAGGAATGTGGATGAGAGAGGGAGTAAGGGGATAAACTAAAGCACAGATGTGTATTTTTGCTGGTACACATCCAAAAACTATATCTAGTTTGAGGAATCAGCTTATTTCAGACACCCAAAGTTCACAAACTCAAAGAGACAACTTCCAACAAGTGGTGACGTCCAATGAACAGGAGAAAAACCTTTCTACAGCTGTGTTGGTGAGAAAAGGAGGAGACAGGTTTAGTAAAATGGGGGAGGGAAGAGAAGAAGGCAGGAGGAGGGAAAGAACATTGACATAAACAGTGGGGCAAAGAAAGGGGAAGAGCAGCAGCAGCGTTTTGGACGGGTGGAAAATCAGCGCTGGAGAGGGTTAAGAGGAGGAGTTGGACGAAGACAAGACAGCGTGGAGAAGATTTCAGAGACTAACTGGAGAAGAAGGAGGAAAAAAAGCGAATCGGGAACGTCTGCTTTGCTGAAAGAGGTAAGGAGCTCTGATGGTTTTCATTTAGAAGGGATCTCCTGGAGTGACGAGGCTCCTGTTTCTGCTCCCCGTCCATTTGTTGCTATATATTTCCTGCATGCAACATGTGTGTGTGTGTTGAGTTATGCGTGACAGATGAAACGAGGACAGAGGGAGGGAACGAAAGTGAGCCAGGATTCAAAAAGGGGGGAAGACTTTGCTCTACTTGGAGCTTCATATGGACTTTGACAACTCCAAAGATCTGAAGAAATTCAAATGTCTGGATCCATAATGGGCATTTGAAGAAAAGAAATAGTAGAAAACCAAATTCCTTTTCTGGGAATGCAAAAAGTGAGGATAAAAAAGTCAGGGGTAAGTCATAAACCTTCATTGTGCTGAAACGGCATGAAGATTTATTGAGGTTTCTGCAGTGAAAGGATGAAAACTCCAAACATGGTTATGTTTATGCTCAAAAGTTATCAGGATCATGGAATCTGGGTCAGTTCCCTCCTCCTGCAGGGTCTTTTACCTCCCAGAAGAAGCAATGAAGTTCTGTTTATAATAGCAGTTTGACTAAGACACCAATTTAAGGAGAAAGTTCTTCTTTATTGCTTCTGAAAAGCTGCGCCAAACTTTGCAGAGTAGTTGGACGTAATTGGTAGAGGAAGACAAAGGGGCAGAACTCCACGACCTTTGGGTTCTCCTGGGAACCCCGCTATACCCCAGTGAGAGCCGGCCAACGTTGGGAAAGCATTCAGGAAGTGAAGGTCAGGGGTTAAAAGGCAGCCCGCTCGTTATTTCTGCGACCTCCTGCAACTTTCTGTGTTGTGTAAGGCCCCCCGCCCCCCGGCGGCAGAGAAGATTGAGCCTGAACGGCGGAGCATGTGATATCCCGTGAACAAGCGAGACGTGGAGGGAAATCATTGGATCTAATTGTGCGCCTGAAGAGGAGAGATGGTTACAGGGAGGAAAAAACTGACGTCTCTGTCTGGGTGGAGTTCAGCTTCACCAGCAGCTGTGGGTTAGAAACACCAGAAGGCATAACGACTGCTTGCTCTAATATTAAACTGAGAAAAGGTTCTGTTTTCAGTCACACCCTACAGACCACAACACAAGACGGCCCTGTTCTTCAAAACAACCTTCTGTATCAAAAATATGTGACCAAACACAAACTATAACATGCAGAATATCAACTTACTTTATTATTTATGCAAAAATGTTGGTAAAAACCTCAGATACCACGGCGCCTTGCTGTCACTAAGGTCATAGGACAGTGGACACGATCTTTCAGTTGATGGTACTTGGGTTATGTTCACACAGCAGGCAAATGCAATCCAAATCCAACTTTTTTCAAATTTGGGCCCCAACAGATACAAATGGGTTTTCTCCGCAGGGTGGCTGGGCTCTTCCTTAGAGATGGGGTGAGATGCTCGGTCATCCAGGAGGGACTCAGAGTAGAGCCGCTGCTCTTCCACGTCGAGAGGAGCCAGTTGAGGCTCGGGCATCTGGTCAGGATGCCTCCTGGACGCCTCCCTGGTGAGGTGTTCATATCCCACCGGGAGGAGGGGAAGACCCAGGACACGCTGGAGGGACTATGTCTCTCGGCTGGCCTGGGAACGCCTTGGGGTTCCCCCGGAGGAGCTGGAAGAAGTGGCTGGGGAGAGGGAAGTCTGGGCCTCCCTTCTGAGGCTGCTGCCCCCGCGACCCGACCCCGGATGAAGCGGAAGAAAATGGATGGATGGATGGAACCAAGTCTACTGACCTGTCAGGCGTGAAAACACATTTAGTGTCATGTTTTGGATTGTGAGAGGAGTACCTGGAGAGAATCCACACAAATTTCAAGCAGAAAGAGCCCAGACTAGGGTCTTCTTGCAAAATGGCGCCACCATGCAGCTCAGATTTAAAGCAAAAATAACATTTCACTTTTGTAAAAATATGATCATGTTTGACATTTTTGCTTCAGATCTATGTGTCAATACAAAGATAATGTAAGAACTTGGCTATCAAACCGTGAGAATTGACTACCGACCCACGACTTGTTGAGGTAGATCATACTGAAAGATGCTGTTTTACTTCTTTACTCACTAAAGAACAACAAAATCTAAGGCTCCACCTTTGATATTGGAGAAAATATTGCAAAAGCACCAATGGGTTGTATTCAGGTCTTTCTATAAAAGCACCTTTAATAAGATGAAGGGTGTTTACACCAGATTCACAAAGGCTGTAGTTACGTTCTAAAACCTTTTACCATCTGAGAATATGTCTGCACTGGAGACATCAAGATTCTCTTTCTTGTTGTTTGCCAAAGAAAGAAAATGAAAGAAAATTAAAGGGCTCTTGTAATCTACAAGAATCTTAGAGAACCTTGATGGAAAATGTGTTTAGTGAGTGTGAATTACTTCTTCTTTACAGTGTAACACCTCTGTTGTCACCACTTGTTGGATGTTTATTCCAAGTAGTTTCCTAACTTGTCCTACCACTACGCTACATTTTTAAATGTTTAACCTAATTTCTCCATCTTCAGGCTGCAAATACACCATATAGGACCAAAACTGTTTGTTTGTTTGTGTTTGTAGAAGAAGATGCATGTGCACCACAACTGTAAATAAGCGGCTGTGAAAGACAGGATGAGTTCAGTCATAGCCCCAATTTATTTTCGGATGGCTCATGTTGCAACGCTGGGAATGCTGGGAGGCTCCTTCTCAGTGTAGTCGTCAGAGCTCATTATTAGCAGCCTCCCGTTTACTGTAAAGCTCGCCCCGAGGTTCAAATTTACAACGCAAATCATCTTCCAACAGCGGCTCCAGCTCTTTATCTTGCACACAGAACCTCCACTATACGACTCAGGAACTGACATGTGTTGCAGCAGCTGCGTTTCCTCATAGCGGCCCTGACGGAGAGCAATGGTCTGTAAGCTGGATTTCTGATTTCCTGGTGAAGTGAGAAATGGAGTTCCACCAGCTGGCGGTGTTTGCTTTGAATAGTTGTTTAAAGTTTTAGAGTTGCTTTTAGAAAATGTTGGAGAAAGACAGCTGTATGGCAAATATACTCTATACTGGCTTAGCTTTTGTCTAATAGTTTCGCAGGAGTTAAACTACAGTATTTCTTCTGTGCTGGTAGAAAAACGAGTAGTGGCCAATAAAGTTTACTGGTAGGGAAACCAGTAGGTTTCATGACTCATTAGTCAAAGACTTAACACAGTATGACAGTCTGACACATGTCAACTGGGGTGAGGGTTTCTAAATCTACACAGTCAAAAAAATTAACAGCAACAATTTGGGTTATTTAGTCATAAGAGAGGAAAGTTGTCAATATTTTTTTAAAGACTTATTTTCACCACGTTATTTATTCATTTATAAATGTCATAGTTTCAAACTAAATGTTTAATTAGTAACTGTAATAAATACTTTTGTCTGAAGCTAAACATTTAGCTCGCTAGCCAAATATTAGGTAATAGGACAACTCACTTGCCGATAACCTGGAAGTGGACTATCAAAATAAGAGAGGTGTCTTCCGAACCTCCTGCTGCTGCGCGGCCGCATGTAAGTGTTACTGTAGACGTCAGTAATGCCATTAAAACGGATCGTGTTGTATTTTAAGCTGAAATATTGTATATGACGAGAGGAAAAGAAACAATGATTACATGAGCAACAATAGAAGTTAATCAGCCACGCCAGCAAAAGTTACCCCGCCTTTATTTTGATAGTTGTAGTTCACTTCCGGTTATCGGCAACTGAATTTTGCATTATCTAAATATTTAGCTCTCAGCTAAATACTTATCTGAGTATGTAGTTTGTAAATTAAATATTTAGCTCACTAATTAAGTACTAAGTTTGAAAATGTGACGTTTATAAATTAATGAATAACATTGTGGAAAAATAAAACTCAAATTTTTTTCTCTGTTATGTAAGCTAAGCATCTCAGCTATTTTTTCCTAACTTTTACAAATGAGAGAATAATAGCATTTTTTCTTTCTAGTTGGACCAATGTGTTACTCATTTGTCTTTTTTTAAACTAGTTCAGCAAAATATTGAACTAGTTTTGTAATTTACCATCTGATGATGCAAAGTCCTGATCTAGCAGGTAGAAATGATGGTTGATGTCAAGGATATTTAATAAATATGGTTCTAAAGCTACATCTTAAATGTGAAGAATATCAAAATACAGACAATTAAAGTTATTTAAAAGTACTCCCTGGTTTATTTTCTTGTTCATGAAGCAGTTTTATATAAAAATGTTCCTCATAAAAATGTGTGTAGTTGAGCTGTTTCTTTTTTTTTCCAGAATCAGCTTGCAGATAAACATGCAGAATGACAACATAGTCAGAACTAATCTGAGATGCTTTTTTACTTTCCCAGAGAGCACGATGTCGACATCGTCATCAGAAAACAATCCCGAGGATGTCAACCATCGCAGCTTCTGGATGGTATGTGCTGTGTGTGTGTGTGTGTGTGGGTGTGTGTGTGTGTGTGTGTGTGTGTGTGTGTGTGTGTGTGTGTGTGTGTGTGGGGGGGGACCGGGAGACATGGCTTCCCTTTCTCAGTCTGAAGGCTGTGTTACTTCCAGTCAAAACAGAACAAATAGTTTTGTTGCTCAGGGAGCAAACCTTCAGAAACGAGGCTTTATCTCCACTTTTAAATGTCAGCAGTAACCTCTAGGCTTTCAGAACTGCCTTAATTGGAAGTTTTTTTATGGTTATTTTTGGCGAATCTTGTCTTGAGGTTACCTGCAGCAGTGCTGCATATTTGAACAGGATTTCATTTTCACAGTTTTCTACACAAAAAGGCGAAAATTACATGCTTGAATTAGTTAATCACCGTGCATTTTCATAAAACGTCAACGTGAAATGATTTTTAATATCCAACAAAAATAACTAGTTAATACAGTTTTATATTATGACTCAGCTTTTCTTTGCTTTATAAATGATCTAAACCGAGGATGTTCAAAAAGGGCGTGGGGGCCATTTGCGGCCCCTGTACTGATTTTGTGCCACAATTGACCACAATTCAAGATTGAATTAAATAAATTAAGACAACACAAAGTTATGATCTTTTCCCAGCTTGATAATTTCCTTCTGTTGTCACGGTAACTAAGACCACATCTACCCATTGACTTGCACTCTAATATACACCTTGGTGCACCCAAACCTGCTTTTAATATCTGTATTAAAACTTGGCTAAGTACAGAAAGTGTTTTCAAATGAAGGCTGACCAAGATCCTGTTTTTATGGTCAAAATATTTTTCAGTTTTCTTCAGTCGAGACCAGAATAATAATCAAACAGTATGCCGTTCATTTAGTAAGGTAAAACCATTTGAAGTCTTACAAAACATTCTGATTATTTGTTTAATTTAAAATAGTTCAGGCTTAGTTTGTAGTTGAGTGAAAGACGACTACGTAGTCTGTGTTTTGATTTTAAAAATTTTTTTTTTCACCTACGTACATTTGAGTTGAAAATTTATTTTTGACTTATGTGACAAAAAGTAATGGTTCCTCTGTTAAATCAGAAATTATCCAATGTTAAGCACATTTTTTGTAAGCTGTGTTCAGTTTCACTACCAGACTTATAGACTCAAGAAATCCCCCAAGCAGAACCTCTCTGACAGCATGAAGTAGGTCAAGAAACCTCAAATAACAACACATTATATCCCCTAAAAAACAGATGAGAAACGACGTCGACATCTGTCAGTTTGGAAATGTTTGCAGAGTCATTTCTGAATATTTGAGACTCCAGAGAAACACAGTGAGAGAAAACATGAAACGGCTAATATCAGTGTTTGTGACTAAAACATAGAAATGGGACAAAAACGGAGCACTCTAAAACCAGAACAAAAATAGTCAAACTGTAAACTTAATAGTCACCAAAAACCTCTAGAAGAATGTTCTCCTGACTGATGAGACACAGGTTGACCCTTTTTTAGAAATATGCGTCCCATTGCGACTGTTGTAAAAATTAACATCATTTCAGGAACAAACAACATGCCAACAGCCAAACCGGGTCTGCTGTACTGCTTCAGGACCTGGACGGCTTCCTGTAATTTATGGATGCTCAGCTCTCTACCAGAAAACCCTGGAGGAAAATATCCAGCCATCAGTTCCTGAGCCTGAACTCAAGTTCACTTTGGGTACTCAGAACCACCTCTAAATGTTTCACAAAGAATAACGAGAATTTCAAGTGTTCTAGTCAAAGTCTGGGTTTACATCCAATTGGTCCCCAATTATGCTTCCTAAAACAGGTTAGACAAGGTCAAAGGTCAAAACAAATTGTGTTCATTACATTGTTTTGTATAAAATCATTCTTAGATAATGAGATTTCTATCTGCTCAGCTCAGAATGAGCTGCTTTAGGGTGTCTAGTCACTTTAAAACAAAATAAGCTGCTGCTGGTCACGCCCCCAACTCAACGTTTACACTTACATGAAAATGGCTGCAAACAAATGCACAATTATACAACCGTACATCTTTGAAAAGCATTAGTAGCACCTCCTCTGTAACCAACAAGAGAGCTGCAAATGGTTTCTGGATGGTACATCAACAACAAAACTCTTATCTTTTCCAGCAGCCGTTGTACAGCAGTAAAACCAGCTGACCAAACATGCTGGTGGTCTGTTTGGGTTGCTATGTAACGTGTGGAACTATTATAACTATTATATTATCTATTATGGCTGAGTTAAAACAATTTTGATTAAAAAAAAAAAGAGACAAATTTTCTCCTCAGTGAAGTGAAACACAAAACTAATACAAAAGCTTATCAGGTTTAGGGGGTAATTACTTTTTTACATGATCTAAGAAAACAAATGAAATCTAATGTCATATTTCTAACCAGGTTGTAACTGAGCGTGGGTGAACATTGAGTGTTTGGACTGGTTTCTGCTGAGGTTTACTGGAATCACTGGGGCTGCCCCACTTTGATCTCTCTCCTCCTGTAATTTAGGAAGCCTCCCGTTGGGTTTTTGTGTTTCCAGACCACTTCCTGTCTGTCATCCTGCTGCCACGCTTTACGGCCGCCTGTCAACGCTGCAAATGTGAAACAGAGTAGACCAAGTTTGCAAAATCGCTCAAACGGTTTCACTAAGCGTTTAGTTTGATTCCCTGGTTTGTTTTTGTTTCAATTATTCTCTACAAGATTTTTACATTTATTTTTAAATTTCCTTGGATTTTAGCTGTTTTTTCCCTCTTAATTTAAGTATATCTTTTGCGGATGTTATTGTGGAACGTAACTCCAAATTATTTACATAAATTACATCTATTTTCAAGGTTTTTTTAAAAAAAATATTCAAAAGTAAAGGTAGCTTTGGAAGGGGTGTCAAAACTGTTTTGCCAAGAAAATAAAAATAAACTAAAATCAGGGAAATTAGTCCAGTTTTTTATTTGTTTGTTGTTGTTTTTTGTAGGGAAAGGATGTTATTCAATTTATTTCCAAAAATGTTACCAAATTCTTTACAAATATTCTTATTTCTTTGTAAATTTCTTTAAGAAATAAAGTATTTCTATCCGTCAGTTGAAAGAATTTATTCTTAGTAATAAAAACAGTATTTGAGTCACTTTCTTTGTGACTATTTGATATATTTTGCCAAGTTTAATAAATGAAATAAAAGCTAATTTCTGTGCAGCAAAGCTGTTTTTTTTCAGTGAACATGGAGGTTCTCTCTAATCTCTGCCAAAATAAGATGAAACTAAAACACAATTCCTTTGTACTTCTTTCTCTGAATCAATGAAAATACCAAAGATAACACAGGTTGGCAGATTTTACAGGGTTTTTTTTTTTACCTTTTTATATCTGCTCTAAAAAAGTTATTTAATCTTTATTTCACCAGGAACATCCCACTGAGATTAAAAATCCCTTGTAAGAAAATCCTGACTTACAGAACAATTACAGCAAAACCAAAACAAATTAAAACCATTGTAAATTAAAATATTCCTCAGTTAAAATATTTACAGACAGATTATTACGTCTCAAAATCAGTAAGAACAGACTTAAAAACATTTAGAGACAACATCACCTTTAAGTTCATGTAATTCTGCAACTGAAAGCTGAAAAGATTTCTGTCCAAGTTCAGTTTGGACTTTAGGCACCGAGAGTACAAAAATAAATTTAATGAGTATAGAAATAAAGTATTTTGAGCCGTAAAACATTTTGTTATCCTACAGTTCTTCGACATGCAAGCTAGTGCATTTCTTGACTGTAAAAAGTAAATTTTTCAAACAATATTTTGAGGAAAATCAATAATAAATCACCATCATTACCACAAGAACCTGCAGTACTGTAAGTTTAAATGCTGTGTTGTATATTTTATGTAAAAACAAGGAGTGTAATTCGACACGCATGGTCGTCTTTGTTTGACACGTCTTTTTGTTGGCTGTAGTAGAATTAGATCTGCCTCAGAGATCGGCCAACTGGGTCTCTGCAGCGCTGCTGTTGGCCTCAAACCGGATTCCTCAGCTGTTTCTGCTTAATGCACAGACGAGAAAGAGAAGGAGAGTTGCTGGAAACCACAACAGACGCAAAGTAAAAGAAAGGATAAATGAGGAGAAAAAGAGAGGGAAGGGGAGGACGTAGACGTGAAAGACCCCAAATGGTTTCAATTAAAACCGAAGATATAACAACTGGCTAAATAAGAGATTTGAGGGTTGACTATAAAATACAATAAGGAAGGATTAGTGTAGCAAAGAGAGAGTGTCTTTTATTAAATCCATATCTTTGCAGACACATTGAGGATTATTCACATGCCGGGAATTCAATATGTCTTCTATTATTGGCTGAAGGCCACTGAGTGCCAACGTGTGCAGCTCCACCGAGACGCGCTGCGTCACCGGCGTGATTAGGAACATCTGTCAGACGAACCGGCTCACACGTGTCGGTTTTTACACGCAGCGCGATGATTTAACAAACAGTGACAACGCGCGATTTGAAGTGTCTTTTTAATCAGCTGTCGACTCGTGTCAGTCGCTGAAAGTCTGACAGGAAGTGAAGAGCCCAGCGGAGCCGGAGCTGATGGCGGCTGCCAGGAAAATAGCAGATATTTCCAAATTCCACATCTACAAACAACAGACGAGCTGCGGATATGTTAGGGCTGGGCCGCACACTTTGCTCCTTATATGGTCAGTTCACCGCAGGAAATGGGGTCAAATGGCGCTGGTAGCATGTCACGTGACTAAAATGTTTTCAATTTTTGCTAATATAAAGTATTAAACAAAGTTTACCGCTTCTTGAAGGGTCGCTCAGGTGAGCTTCTCTTATCTGTGCAGATTGAGCTGATTTTAGGTTAGCTTAGCTTAATTTGGTTTTACTAAATCAGACAAATTTAGCTCAGCTTACTTTGTCAGACCTTAAGTTATTTATCTTATTTGATCTTACCTTATTTTAGATTTAGTTGCTGTATGCTTTGTTTATCTGATCAAATCGGATAAACAAAGCTTAGTTTAGCTAATTTTAGCTTAGCTTATTTTGGTTTAGCAGATTTTCCCCAAGCGTTTTTATCTGATTTTCAACTATTTTATCTTTTTTCTTGAGTCAATTGTTTTCCAAGTTGATCTAAATTAAGCTAAGCTAAATTAAGATGATTTAATTGTATTCTGGGTTATTTAGAATAGCTGATTTTAGCTTAGCTTAATGTGTTTTAGCAGATTTAGCTTATTTTATTTTATCTGACCTTCAATTATTTTTTACAGTATGTTTTTGTTGATCTTAGCTTATTTTAGGTTTGTGTGCTGTAGATAGTTTATTAATTTAGCTGATTTGATCTTATTCAATGCCATCTTAATTTAGCTTAGCTTAGGTTAGCAGATTTTAGCTTACTTTTTCTATCTTATTTAACTTTGGGTGACATAGGATGGTCGCTTTCTTACTTTAGCCGATTCTATCTTACTCTGGGTTATGGCGAATGATTTTAGCTTTGCTAATTTAACTTAGCTTAATTTATCTGAACTTATTTTCCCTGTAATAATAACAACCATAAAATGGTTTAATTTCTTAATTTCTCACAGTTTACATTGGTTCAATTTATCTTAGTTTAACTTTGTTTATTTTAGTGACATTTATCTTATCTCAGTTTGTCTTATAGTAGCATAGAATTGGTTTGTTTTTGTTGTATCCTTATTAAAAGAAAAAAAAATAAGCAGACAATATCCATTTTTCTTCAGTCATCAATTGTTTTCCAAGATGAACCAAAACCAAACAAAACCAAAATAAAATACTGTAAGCTAAAATAAAATATAATAATAATAAGCTAAAATAATCCAAGCCAATGTTCAGATAAACTAAAGTAAAAATAAGCTGAACTAATTTTTATAGTAGCTAATTTAAGCAACAATCTGAAATTGTTTTATGTTTTGGATCTTTGTTGATAGAAATGAATTATTGCATTTTAATCTAATGGATCTGGTAGTTGAAATTCGCCCCTGCAGTTTGTGTTGAGTCCATTCAGCCTCCCCTCTTCCTCCTTCTGCATCGTGACAGCCTGGGAACTATCATCCCACCGTGAAGCGCACAGAAGATTCCTTCCAGGCCTGCAACGACATCGTGGCGTGTTTCCAGGAGAGAGCCCGCGTGGAGAGGCAGTACGCCCAGCAGCTCGACGAATGGAGCAACAAGTGGAAACCAGTAGTGGACTCCAGTGAGTGTTGCCTCTACAAAGCAAATGATGAACACGTGAAAGGAAAGCTAAACCCTCCTGCTCCTCTGTTAGGTCCTCTGTACGGGTCGCTACTGAAGGCTTGGCAGTGCTTCCTGTTGTCTGCCGACCGGCTGGCCTCGTTACACGCCTCCATCTGTCGCTCCCTGGTGTCGGAAGACGCAGACCGGGTCAGAACCTGGCAGAAGGACACCTTTCACAAGAAGTTATTTGGAGGCTTCAAGGAGACCCAGGACATTGAGACCGGGTTTGCACGCGCTCAGAAGCCCTGGGCGAAACGGCTTAAGAAGGTAAAATTTAATTAATTTAAACTTGGACCTTTTTTTTTTCTTACGATATAGTTTGTAATAGTTGGTTGTAATAGTTGGAGGTGGGTAGAGTAGTTAAAAAATATTAGCAAATGAAAGATGGCCATTCAAGTAGAAGTTACATATTTTAGATCTTTTAGATGCTGCGGCTACTAAAACCTTTAGAACAGTTACTAAGAAATACTTTAAAATTTTTCTAAATACAAAATATTAAGGCTTTACATCAAACAAAGTTTGTTTCCTATAGGATCTTTGAGGTAAGTTTGTCTTTCAGAGCAGGTTTATCTTATTTTAGCTTAATTTAGTTTAGCGGATTTTGGCTTAGCTTATTTTATATGATCTTAAGTAATTTTATTAGTTTGCCTTAGTTGATCTTAGCTTGTTTTAGTTTCTGTGCTGTAGTTTGGGTGGATTTATCTTATTTAAGCTGATTTGATTTTATTGTAGGTTGGCTTAGCTGATTTTAGCTTAGCTGATTTTAACTTGGCTGATTTTAGCTTAGCTGATTTTAGCTTGGCTGATTTTAGCTTAGCTGATTTTAGCTTAGCTGATTTTAGCTTGGTTGATTTTAGCTTGGCTGATTTTAGCTTGGCTGATTTTAGCTTAGCTGATTTTAGCTTGGCTGATTTTAGCTTGGCTGATTTTAGCTTGGCTGATTTTAGCTTGGCTGATTTTAGCTTGGCTGATTTTAGCTTGGCTTCACTTAATTTATCTGATATTAATTTATCTTCTCTCAAACCTATTATTACTCAAGTAAAAGTAAAAAGTACAGAGTAGTAAAAATGCTCCTAAAAGCAAATTTTATCAAAAACTTTACTCAAGTAAATGTAACTAGTTACAACCAACTCTAATAGTGTTATTTTATTTTCTTCCTGCTTGAATTATTGCATTTAGTTTTGATCCATGAGGTTGAAACCAACATTTATTAATTGCTTTAGTTTGCAGCTCATGTTGTTAAGCATATAATGAATTTAATCTTTTATATTTGCTCTGAAAATTACTGTAATCATTCTTGAGCTGTGTCTCCATGAGCTTGGCCTTTTAAAAAAGTTGACCTTTGCGATGTATCATTAAAACCTCCCAGCTGGCGTAGATGACATTTCTTTTTAACGGATTATGTTTATGTATTAATTACCTCTCAAATCATGTAGTTTTCTCTTTCAGTGGGTATGAGAGCCCAGAATGTGTCCTTTCTGAAGCGATCCCTCTTTATTTTCTCTGATGCATATAAGTGTACATAGGCCTCTGCTGAGAAGAGGAGTCGTTTTAACATTTCTTCTTCTAAAAGGAAAACAAACAACCATGTTTTTACATTTGTGATTATGTTGTTTCTTTAGGCTTTAAGTCCAGCCAGCATTCACATATTGGACCCGCATGAATAAGAAATCCACTGAAAAACGAGTCTTAGATGAGATTGTGTATTGTTAGCATTGCTGTTAAAGGCGTGACGTTGGATAACTCTGGGCTAAAAAGTGGCATCTCTGTACGTTTTACATATGTTTATATACATCTAGATTAAGTTAAAGATTAAGGTGGCATCCTTAAAAAGTCTTAAATTTGTCTAAAATTAAGGCGTTAAATATCTTGAATTTATTACAAAAATGTAAGTTGGCCTTAAACACATTCATCACAGCTTTTTGTCACAGCAGGACAATTTAGTCTCAGATATTCTATGTAGTTTATTTTCTGTCAGGCAAACATTTGATTTGCGTCCAGAAGTCGTGTTAATGTCGTCTCAACGCTAACACTCCTTGCTAATGTACTCCTGATAGTTAGGTAGCAATCGTAGTTGCAGTCTCTTTCAGTTCTTGTTGCAAAATAACTGTCGTTCTTGGTCTTATTTTTTAATTTCACTGGTTTTCCAGCTAGCTAGCTCTTTGTTTCATGGGTAAGTGCAGATTTATTGGCTGGATGATGTTTGTCTTTGCCACTGACTCACTTCTGTAGTTAACTTTCTGTTAACTTCTCAGCTTGTCACTGCATTACAGTAGCATCCCTCAACAACACCCTAAACTTACTGTTTTTTCAGCCTTCAGTTTTGTTTAAGGTGGTGTTAAAAGTCTTACAGGAAACTTGCAGATGTCCTGAATGCGGTTGTGATGCATGTGATGCAAAAAGAGTGCAGTGTCATCAGCATAATGACAAATGTATCTAAAAGGATTCTGGGCCGAGTCCAGAGTCTTGAGGAACGCCCTGGACCCATAAAGAACGTGTGGAAACGAGAGTCCATCAGGTCCTTACAGTTCCACCTCAGTGGATCTGGTTGGAGAATCCAAACAACTTATGATTGCAGAAATCGATCTCTTGCAACTGTTATTGTAAAATAACTTCAATTTGGAGTAATATATTTTTAATTTTACAGGTTTTCTTGGCTACACTGGCTTCTCTTCTAATCAAAGTTCTGCTTTCGTACCTTATGTGACCAAATGATCTGGTTTCTTTTTCCACAGCTGGACAAAGCTCGGAGGGCGTACCATAAGGTGAGCCGTAAGGAGCACGCCGCTAAGGAGAGGGACTTTCACGCTCAGGGAAACCCAGATGTTTCTATTGACAAGCAGAAAAAGATCCAAGAGGAGCGAGAACTGGCTCAGCAGGAGGCCGAGAAGGTGAGTAACGTGCATCATCCCCTTTCTTTTTACTTTAAATTTAAGTTAAAATGTGATTCGTCTCCATCTGTTCCACTCATTTGCCTCCTAACTTGAAAATTCAGAGTCCTTGTGTGGCGTTAAATACACGCGGTAATTTTCTGTGAAGACTGACGCGATTAAAGCTGCGGAAGGACAGCAGGTTGTCCATTAATTTCACAGATGGGGGTTCAACCGGGAGCTCCCACTCGGCAGTAAAAATGGCTCATAACAGCAAATCAAGTACTCCAAAACCAACGAGGGCTAATGGCTGAATGGGGGGCAACATGTAAACAGTTTTTGTCTGTAATGGCAGAAAAAGTCGAGTCTCTTCTCTCTAATTAGTTGGTGTTTAAAGTTTGTATTTTACCCTTTTCCAAACCATAAAACTTTAATCTGAGGATAAAATGTCCATCTTTCTGTTATTGTATCATTAACTACTTTTAAAGCTGCACTAGCATGAATGTTGTGCCTGTATTTTATCTTTGTTCTATTTTTTCAAAAAAAAAAAAAAAAGTTAAATCATATTTACAGTTAAAACATTTAAGGTTTGCTTGAAAAACATCTAAGTGTTTAAAAAACTTAAAAGCACGCTACAGAAAAAAATAATGTTAAAACATTTTTAGCCTGCAACTAATGATTATTTGAGTAATTGATTATACTGACGATTAATCTGATTTTTTAAAAATCCTTTAAAAACTTACACATTTTTATACAATTAAATGCAAAATTGATATATTCTTGTATAATTTTCGCTGCTCTGAAACTGTTATTCTTTTAGCAAATGTTCTTTTTTTTGAGTCTTCATTCTCCAGTTAACGATTAATCGATTACTAAATGAACTGACGATTATTCCAATAATCGATTAATCACGATTAATCGTTTCAGTTACCTGTAGTAGTTGCTGCTTTGGCTGAATCTTAGGTCCGTGCTCGCTATGAGAAAGTCCTGGAGGAGGTGAACCGCTACGTTCCTCGCTACATGGAGGAGATGGAGTCCGTTTTCGACCAATCCCAGGACGAGGAGCGAAGGAGGATCGTGTTCCTGAAAGACGCCTTCCTGTCCATCCACAAACACCTGGACGTCACCACCAACGAGAGGTGAGCTGCCCTCGCTCCGGCCGCTGCGCCGACAGACGATGAATGGTTTTCAATACGGAGCTTTATTCAGCTCTCACTGGTCAGAATAAAACATAAAACACGCCAAGATGATGAAATGACATGCTAACTATGCTAACAGGTCAGACAACATTTAAATGATCACATCATTTTATTTATTCAAATAAAATCAGTTGTACGTTGTAGAAATATGCTTCCTTGTGTGAAATAAACATTATTATTAACTCAACGGCTGCGTTTAAAGACGAGCTGCAAACAGAAGGGCACTGCTAAACAGGAAGTTCTGGTTTCCTTATTTTCAAAATAAAACTCAATAAACAGTGTAAAATTATATGACGGTATTAAAGCCGTGATAAGAACATTTTAAAAACTTGAGGATTAAGACATAATAAGATTTCTAGAAATATAATATTCTCATTATTTTGACTTTATTCTCATTATTTTGACTTTATTCTCATTATTTTGACTTTATTCTCATTATTTTGACTTTATTCTCCATTACTGTGTTAATTTTCTGCTGCTCGCCTGCAGTCACTGTGGTGGTTTTGGTTCTCTGATGTGTCAAACATGTAGTTGTGATTTATTTGTTTTTGTTTCTCCACCGTTTGTTCATGACTGTAGTGACTTTAGATCAAACTAAACTCAACGCTGATTAAAAAATTGCTCCACTTCTTGTTATTGCCCAAGTGTTTCTCAGTGACTCCGAGTCTCTTAATGGAGAATCGCAGATAAAACAGCCATTTAATTACTTTTCAAACATCTATCACAGCTGCAGGGCGGGAATAGGGGAGATGGGAGATATAACATCCACTTAATGCTTTTTAATCTCTGTTTTACGACGATCCATTTTGCTCCCCCGCTTGTCGCTCAGTGTGATCGCCGTGTACAGCGAGCTGCACAACACCCTGATGGGCATCGACGAGCAAGAAGACCTCCGCTGGTGGAAAAACACTCACGGGCCCGGCATGCCGACCGACTGGCCTCACTTCCAGGTGTTTGAGCCGCTCCGACGTTCGTGACTTTTACAGCAAAGTTCAGTTATGTGGCTTTAAATTAAACCTTATTCAAATCTTTCAAAGGATTATTCACCTAAGAAGAAAAGCAAAAAGGGGAAGAAGGAGGTGGAGAAAAAGAAAGGAACAATAGAGAAGAGGTTAGTGGATCTGTTGGGGTCATGATTCAACTGTTTGGTTAAACAATCCTGGTGTTTACATTTAATCCAGACATTTCTCTGATCCTGTTCAGATCGGATCTACCATTATGTTGGTTTACTTTATTTATACCAAAACCAGTTTGGACGTTTGAGGTCAATCGTTCAGCTGCTGAATAAAATGAAAAAGTGGAATTTAAAGACACTTTGGGGGATGGATGGATGGATGGATGGATTGATGGTTTGGAGGGAGGAAATGTACAAACATGTACCTTTCCATCTATAGATGGATGTCTGAGTTTATTTTTGCCTGTTGTGATCAAACTTTGTGTTTCTTCCCGTCAGTGTGATGATCGGCGGCGTGAGAGTGAGAGCTCTGTACGATTATGTTGGTCAGGAGACGGATGAACTCTCCTTTAAAGCAGGTAAACGAGCAGCTGCATTTGCCACGTTTCACATCTTTCTATGGCAAACCTTCAAGCGTTTTAGATCAGGCTCTGGGTGAGCCACAAAAATCTAAAAGAACTAATTATTTTATCGATTTTTTTAATTTAAAAATTAAAGATTATAAGATTCTTGCAGAAGTTTAAAGCAACACTAAGTCGGTTTATTCTGTTTCAAAATGGCGACTTGGCTGCTGCTCATTAAGAACACGTTGCAATAAAGAGGTTAACAAGTCTATGGGGTCCCGTTTGTAAAGTCGCACTTTAAAAATTAGCAGCAATAATTTGGATTATTTATTTAAGAGAAAACAAATAGATTAATTTTCCAAAGTCATATTTTCACCATGTTATACATTCATATTTAGCTAAATGTCAGTTTAAACCCATTAGACTCACAAAATAATATAAATATTTAGCTTCTAAAAAATATTTAAAGACAAAATATTTAGTTTTAAACTAAACATTTACCGTATTTTCCGCACTATAAGGCGCACCCAAAAACCTTCGATTTCCTCAAAAGCCGACGGTGCGCCTTATAATCCGGTGCGCCTTATAGTGCGGAAAATACGGCAGTATTTAGCTTCAAAACTGAATATTTAATTCTCAAGCCAGATTTTTAGTTTAAAGCTAAATATTTAGCTCGTTAATTAAATGTTTAGTTTGAAACTGACATGAATAAACGAGTTTAATGTCCTGTTTCTCAATAGGACTTTGGAAGATAAATCTCATTTTTCCTCTTATGATGAGCTGAATAATCCAGATTATTGTGAATTTTTGACTAAAACTTTAGATGGAAATAATTTGAGACTCGTTTAACTAAAGCTGTCACGTTTCAGTTACTTGAAAATGAAGCAAAGCTATTCATAATCTTCAACATATTTTTTACTAAATGTGTGATAAGGATCCATTTTCAGTCCCTTCTATCTAATCTGACACCTCTAAATAAAATCAGGTGCAAAGTTTCCCTTTTGCACCAGATTTATTAAATAAATCCATGAAAATTAAATGAAGCGGTCCAGAATATGTGAGAGTAAGAAGTTTCTCTGCCTCTGCAGGTGAGGAGTTTCTGAAGATCGAGGATGAGGATGATCAGGGTTGGTGTCGGGGGAAGAAGGACGAAGGCTGGGAGGGGCTTTACCCGGCGAACTACGTAGAGGTCGTATAGTTTCCACAAACCGAATGGAAATGGGTAAAAAACCTGGTGCTGCGTCTGGTTCTGAGCAGAAACATTAAAAAGTTAAAACCCAGATGTTTTCCAAACACGAAAACCTTCTTTGACCTGTTTTGACAAACAGATTTGTACGTTTTTTTAACCTCCTGAAGGATTTTAATGAATGTTTTAAGACAAACATACAAGCAAGCGATCCCTTTATGTAACCATGACAACTATATGCTGGAGTATAAAGTCACGCTAACGTTTGGCATTGAAGCTACAAGACTGAGATTTTATCTTGTTTCATTTTTTCACTTTGCTTTTAAAACTCAAGCAGCTGCAGAAGTGAAGGTGAAAATCGTTAGAAATGTTTGGAGCCTCCAGGTGAAAAACAAAAACCCTTCAATGAAGTGACACTAAATGCGTCTTAATTTGTGGGGCTTTAATACCTAAAGTGCATTTCACCTCCACTTTTCCACTTCTCTGCTTGCAAGGGAACAATCACATAAACCAGAGCCAATTATTGCAGCTTCTTTATGGAGCTTTATATGAACTCTCTGATCGCTTTATTTCTCCGTAACGTCTCCAAATCAGCAGCCATGGCAGATTTCTACAGTAATCGGAAGAATAATTGCAAACTTTCTCATGTTTCCAAAGACTTTTAGGAGAAAATAAACAAAACTTAAGCAAAGATGCCTGAAGCGTTCAGCCTTCTTCTTCATACATGGTGTTATTCTGACATAATAAATGAAACTTCTGGACTCAGTCCTAATTAATGGCGACACATTCTGGTTTTCTGCATTTGGAGTTGCTCCCAGGTTCCAAAGGGAGTTTAGATCTTTCTTGCCATAAATCAGAAATACTTTATTGTGCATTTTGTTGTTGCACTTCCTGCAGAATATGTTGGTTTTCTTGGATTACATTTTCTTAGTTTGCAGAAACTACGTCACTGCTCTGTAGTTTCCTAAAAATCTCCTTCAGTGCAGCTAAACGTTTCAACATGAAAGTTTTTACCTTTTCTAGAAGGGACTTCCTTCATGTTTGTCTTTGAGCTGATTAATCAATTAATCGCGATTAATCAGTGCTAATAGTGACCTGCTGCTTTGACCTTAATGAAATTAAATTAGCTGATTATTTTGTGCAGAATTAGCAAAACTCAACATTTCTGCATTGCCTCAACTGTAATGCAAGCCGAGTGAAAAGCCAACAGTTTGTTAAACGTTTTGATCTTTGGTGCCACGTTAAAATTTAGATGAATCTAAAGCTCAGGCTCTCGATCTCTGGATTATTTTTAACGGTAAAGTTTGACGTTCAGTCTTCAAATTGCTCCAACAACCCGGCAGGATCTGCTCCACCATCACCGCTTATCTTCATGGAAAAGAAGCCAAATGTGTCGCCTGCTGCCTGCAAACCGTAATCGTCGCTATGACCTCAGATTAACGGACATATTTCTGGCTTTTTCTTCACTGCAAAAACCAAAAATATTACCAGTATTTTTCATATTTTGGTATCAAGTGAAGGCCAAAAATTGAAAGCATTTTTTTTTATTGGGGAAAAATTGGAGACAGGACTTGGTATTATTTCACGTTAGGAGTGGATTTGGTCATGTACTCTGCAAAAACACAAAATCTTACCAAGTATTTTTTGTTCTAGTTTTTCCATCCAAATCTCTTAGTAAACTTGAAATAAGACAATAAACTCACAAGTAACTTTTCAGCAAGATATAAGAGCTTATTTTAAGTCATTAATTCCATATCAGAAAGATTAACAAGACATTTTTCTCATGTTATAAATGAAATAATCTGCCAATTGAACTAGTGCTTTTTAATCAATGCTTTTATTAAAAAGCTAATTTATTGCTGAAAAGTTACTTGCAAGTTTCTTATTTCTCATGTAAGATATTTACACTAGAAAAATACTTTAAGATTTGTTTTTCTTTTTTACAGTGTTCAAGATTAAGCTAATATTTCAGACTTTCTGTGAAACAGAGACAATCTTTACCAAAGTAAGGAAACACCTTTCATTAAAAGCTTCCTTTGCCTTGCTTAGCTACTCCTCTATATACATATATACATGTTTGTACTTTTATCTGTCATGTGAGAATTATGCATTCGCAGCCTTCATGTCTTTTGGAAATAAACTCTGATGCTAAAAACAGAAGCAGGTGTGTTCATTGTGTGTGTGACAGCGTCATGGCGTCGGTCCCCTCAGGATCCTGTTTGTCACAGACAGACGATCTCGCAGCAGAGCAACCTGCCGCACTGGTGTTCAGGTGAGCTGAAGTGACGCAGCTTTCACATCAGTTCCAGCAAAACGCAGGAGAGCTGCTTGTTTTGGTTTGGAGAAATGGAGATGACGATTTCCCCCTGGCAGGGATTTTCACACTTCAAGACATTTATGTTGCCTTTTTTCTCCACCACACAGTTTCAGGTACAAGGAGTGAACATAGAAACTCGTGTTCATTTGAATGCACTGATGACGCGTAATCAGGGCTGGACGATTTTAGCGTACCACAATAAGGGTTTCATATCCATAATTAACTTTTTTGTTTTAAATATCTGAAATGCAGCCAAACTGATTGTGTGACCTTTCCTGTTTGGTCATATTTTCACTCCACACTGTTTTTTTTTAAATTATTTTTAAGCGGATAAACTCCTGCTACGCAAGTTACTCAACAGTTTGTTGCTAGGTAACCACAGAGTGACTGAGTTGCTAGGCAACCAGAAAAGAGCAAGTGAGTTGGTTGATTTCACCAGCCTAGCTTAGCTGGCAGTGAGAGAGTCGGCTAAAGTCTTTCCCCAGAATGCTTTGCGGTTCTGGCGTGAAGTTCATTGAGATTATTGAACATTGTATAAAAAATTATATTGATCAGTTGTATCACAATATATATTGCTATTGATTTATTTTCCAGCCTTATGATTAATTGTTACAAGGTTAAATGAGCCTTACAACAAAAATTAGTAAAGATTTTGTTGGAAAATCCATAATTTAAAGTTAATGTTTTTGGCCAAAATTAAGTCTTTTCTTACTTTTCTGCAAAATATTGGAGCTTGTCAATAATTCCTCAATATTGGTACAAAAAAAGTACCACCCCCAATTGCAGATTATTTTACGTATACCAAGATATTTTCCCCATATTATAAATGAAATAAGGGCCACGCCCTCTCAACTCAACCTTTACACCTGCACCTGAAAATGGCTGCAAACAGATGCACAATTATACAACCATACATCTTGAAAAGTAGAAGTGGGGCCTCCTGCACAACCAACGAGAATGCAGGAAGTGGTTTCTGGATGGTAAGTTAACAGACAAATGGTCTTTTCCAGCAGCCATTACACGGCGGTTAAACCAGCTGACCAAAATTTGGACCTTTGCTTGGGTTGCTGGGTAACAAATCGCGAGGTTTTTGAAACTGTTCATTTTCCAGTTTTTCTGTTTTAAAAGCAGTTGAGACCTAAATGGAAGTGTAAAAATGTGCAAAATGCAAATTTTGCAAAATGGTTTCCCCTTTAAGTTTGTAAAAATGTTTATTTCACATGTAGAAACATATATCTACAGTGGATAGCTACTTTAGGTGGAATAAATAAGGTGCCTTTGAAGGAAATCACCATTTATCTTACTTCCAGCAAGCAGAAGGAGAACATTTCTGAGGGATGACGAACCAAATTTTGTCCCTCTGCAGTGAAGCGCGCTGCCAGCTCCTTTATGAAGACGTCTGGGTTTTATTTTTTTGGCATTTGTCCACAGATCAGGTTATTTCCATCGTGATCATCTTTAAAGAAGCGCTGCTTCGTTTTTTTTTTGTTTTTTTTTTTAAGAGAAGCGATTACTCCTGATGCTTTGATGAATATCAAAGCAAAAACAGGCCAAGATGAGAAGAGACGAATAAGTCATGAGCTTTTATTTGGCAGCCTCAGCGCTCGGCCACTTAGACACAAAGCCTGTAATTGGTGATGCAGAAAGTTGGTCTGAATCCAGCGCTCGGTCTCTTTTTTTCTCCAATACATTACTGAGAGCTGAAGGCGAGCTTTCTGCTTCGGCTGGTTAACAAGGAAACTAGAAAAATGCCAAGTGCATCCCCGATAGGAACACACGTCTGCAGTTAAAATCATGACATTTGCTGTAAATAAACCACTTTTCAATGCAAATTGGCGACGCTCTCCGCTCATTAACTCTTCCTCACTCTATTGTGGAGGCAGAATGTAAACACGCCATTACCAGGCTCCTGTTTGTCACTGGAAATAATGAGAGAAAGACCTTGCATGCTAATAGCCGCGTTATATTCAATTAGATGCCACTTAGCTGCAGATATTTCATAGCTGATATCATCGAGGTCAACATGTGGACGCCCACTCTCCGACCAGAACCCCATTTGTGACGCACAACTTTACACAAGCTCTTAAAGCTACTCATAAAAACTTTTCTTCAGAGATGTACGACGCAGTATTAGGGCCATACTAAGAAAAAAAAATAAAGAAATAAAATTTCGAGAATAATTTTTAAAATTAAGAGAATAAAGTTGACATAATGCAAAAAGTCATATCACCAGATTAGCGTATGAGTGTCCTAAAAAGCGTTTTATATGTTATGACTTTATTATCATAATTTTTTATTTAGAGAGTGATTGAGGATGCAGGTTTAATAAATTAATTAATTAATTTGTGTATTTTAGTACAAAAACCTACCTTGCATTTTTATTTGTTGTCATTTTCTCTGAATCCGCAATGTAAAAACATTTCATTTCTCTCTGGGGTTGATAAGGTATTTTTAAATAGAAAAGGAAGAAAATGTAGAGATGCTTAAACCTTAAACCTCTGGTGTCCAACTGTTAGCTTCTTAGAGCTAGCATGCTAAATTATTTAGCAATCAACACAGCTGATTTTAAAGTGTTTTTAAAATGTAGTCGGTTCAATTGGGGGCCAAAAGTGCAATATTTGTTACATTTTCAGTTGCTGCGGTTCGCTTTCACACTGCATTGTCAAACGAAACAAACCCATAGAAAAAGCTGTTCCCCTCCTCGCCTGTGGGGGCGCTGCACCAAGAACCACTGAAGGAAACAAACCTCAGAAGAAGACTGGCGCAACTTCCTTGTAGTTGTCGCAGAGAGAAAAAAATGTTTATTTGTTCATAGTTAATGACATTTTCTTTTACTATAACTTCCTTGTTGTATTACCGACATATGTTGGTGGAATTTAGTATTGTACCAATTCGTGACTACGCACCACACGGAGAGATGAATGCTAACTGATGCTAGCTGAGGCTACCGACAACAGCCAGCGGACACGTTAGCTTGGATTTAATCTTTAAAAACGGATGATACGGACAATAACATCTCCTAAATGTTTGGGAAGAAGGCGCACAAGGTATGCTTATGTATTCTATTCTGTATGTTAGCTTAATTTTGGTGGTAAATGTTAAATTAGCTTACACCTGTTATGTGGTGCATCTCCACTCTGGTAATGAACCGTCACTTGATTCTGGTTCGTTGAGCCATTAAATTATCAAACACGTCTGGTTTGCATACCACTGCTTTTTACTGCAGAAATACACAAATCTAACCTAGTATCTTTTCAGTATAGGAGCTTATTATAAGTAAATAATAGTAAATATAGACCAGATAATTTCACTTATAGCATGGGGAAAATTACTTACTGTAAGTGAAATAATCTCCCACTGGAACTAGTAGTTTTGTAAATCAATATTAAGAAATTAACTTAAAACAAGCTCCTACATCTTTACTTGTGACTTTTGTCTTATTTCAAGTTAGCTGAAGTATTTGCACTGAAAACTAGACCAAAAATACTTGGTAAGACTTTGTGTTTTTGCAGTGTAGCTGAATATTTAGAGTTAATCAGAACTTAGATTAGATTGTTGACTGTATGATTTTTTTTTTTAGGACTTTTTTGCGTTTTTATAATGTGAAGCTTTTTGAACTACCTTGTTGCTGAATTGTGCTACATCAATAAACTTAATTAGCTTAGATTACAGCATGTCCATGTGTTCCAATGGTCCAGTCAAAGTCAAACCCTAAATCTAATTAAAGAATTGTAAAGAAAGCAGCAAAATGTGGTTCTAAAAATGAACCTAAATTAAGTTTATTGCAGTTTATTATTTCAAACAAACTGTCTTTTGTTTGACTATCATAACTTTGCGTTTGTATTTGAAGTACTTGTGAAAAAGATAAATAAGTATTCAGTATTTCTGCAATGCACTGCAAAAACACAACATTTTATGAAGTATTTTTGTCTAGTTTCCAATGCAAATCTCTTAGTTCTTGAAATAAGACGAAACTAATTCAGAAGTAACTTCTCTGAAAGATATAGATGCTTGTTTTGAGTCAAAAATTATTTAATGTTGATTTTAAAAACAACTTGTTCCACTGGAAGATTATTTAACTTAAAATATGGCAAGAATGTCTTGTTATAAGTGAAATAGTCATTGACTTAAAATAAGCTCCTTTGGCTTTCTGAGAAGTCAGTTGTATGTTAGTTTTGTCTTATTGCAAGTATAATAAGCTATTTGCACAATAAACTAGAGAAGCATACTCAGTAAGGACTTTGTGTTTTTGCAGTGCTGGTTCACATTTCTCGGCTCCTGAAGGAGGATCTACCGGTAATCCTCAGCAGAGGGAGCTAAAAGATCAGCGCCACCGACTCCAGCAGGCCTGACTGAGGGGAGAGACGTTTCTGCCGGCTGCATGATGTAAAAAAACCTCTTCATACCCTCGTCTTTTGCGTGGTGACAGGCAGAACTTCGGGTTGCCATGGTGAGCAGCTTGTGCGACGGGTCATAATTAATAGAGCCACAGAACTCGGTTCCGTGACTCATTACATTTCGAGAAGTTAATGAGGAAATCACATAGATCCCCAGGGGCAAATGACTTCATATGTGGATAATGTGGACATTTAATAAATGTTTAAAATTATACGACGAGGTGATTAGCTGTGTCTGCTGTTGCAGCAGCTGCCTCTGAAGGACGGCCTGCCTGTGTTTGTGCTGAAGGTAAGACGAAACCTTCAGACGCGCAACAAGCAAACCTTTTCTCAGGCCAGTCCTCTCACTGTGTGCACAGGAATATTTAAACCTTTTAGCGCTGCAAATAACAATTAGTTTAATTATCAATTAATCTGTTAATTATTTTAACAACTAATCATTTATTCTGACGATTAATTGATTAATCAGATTTTTTTTAAAAGTCCATATTTTTCATGTAACCATTTAAGCCCTTTTCATACAATATTAGAAATTAATTAAAAGATGCAGATAAACAAATAATTCTACTGCATTTATTCAAATAAATTCAAACAAAAAAACATTTTCTTGCCTAAAATATAGCAAAGGATGCATCTGCAGTTAAAAAAAATCATGTCTAAAATTGCAGGATGTTGCCTAATGAGTGGGGCTGTAGATAATTATTTTAGTAATTATTTATTTTGACGATTAATTGATTAATCAAATGAAAAAAATTTGGCACATTTGGCAGATTTTTTGTTTAACCACTTAAGCTAATTTTATGCAATATTAGAAATGCATAAAGAAACATTTGAACTAATTTTTAAAAAAGAAAATGCAACAGCGTAGCTTTTTCCTTTAGTGTGAAAAGCTCAGTGCATTCTGCTCTCTTCACTGTTTCTTGGATTAACTGATTAATAACTGGATGCAAAATGTGCCTGTTAATAGATTTTATTTTTCAGTTTGTCCCGGGTGAAGCTAAAACTATGCCACTTGAGGATAGTTATATTCTGGGCAGAATATATTTACAAAGGTTTTTTTAATATCTTAAATAAAAATTGTGTATATTTTTGTACAGTTTTGGCTTAATTAAAGCTCAGCGTGTGATGTTCTTTCAGAAAATTACCCCTTTTTGAGTCTGTATATTTCAGTTAACAATTAATCGATTACTAAATCAGTTGACAATTACTTTAATAATTGATTAATCGCGATTAATTCAATTAATCGTTTCAGCCCTGGGTCTTTTTTTTCATCCAAGCCAACTTGTTTCTTTCACATTTGTTCTGGGGGCGACCCGGTTAGAGCTGCAGTCCAGTAGCGGGCAGACTCATTGATTTCCAGATAGGAAAAAGCAGACCAGCCACCAATTTGTCATCAGGATCTCTGGAAAATTCTGATAGTTGTTTACGACTGAACCTTCTGGAGGGAGAAAGTCTCCCTGGAAATGCAGAGGCAATAACTGAAATGGTGAAGGGAGTCTGAAGCACCGAGCAGAGATTTATTTAGCATCCAATCCACGGATCACCAATAAGTCTTCAACAATAAGGTTTCAAGACAGCAACGCGGCTGGAGTGAAGCCAGTTTAACGGATGGCGCTTTAGGGTCACGAACCCGGTCATGTTTAGGTCTGCAGTTTTACTCCAGTCCAACAGGTGGCAATAATTCACTAGTTTGTTCACTGAGAAAAGAAGACAGGAAGGTCTTTTTAATAATTTTTTAAATGGAATTATTTACTTGAGTAAAAATAGGTTTGTGAGAAATTAAGATAAATGAAGGTTATCTATGGATTTCCCAGGTAAAATAAGATCAGACAAATTAAGCTAAGATCAGCTGGTAGAAGATGGAATCAGAGCATATCAGCTAAACTAAGACAAATCAACCCAGCATGAAGCACACACAGCTACAATAAGTCAAGATCAACAAGACAAACTGTAATAAAACAACATAAAATCAGACAAAATAAGCTAAGCTAAAATCCGCTAAGCTAAGTAAAGCTAAGCTAAAATAAGCTCTGCCTGCATACTTATGACAAGCTCACCTGAATGACCCCTAAGGAAATAAACTTTGTTTGATCAAAATGCTTAATATTTTGTATTAATAAGTATTTAAAACTATTCTTAATGGTTGTAAAAGTTTTAGTAGCCACAAAATCTTTACAACAAAACAACTACATCAAGGTCGTTGTATGTATTTGACCTTTTAAAATGTCAAAATGTCCACATAACTTTATATTTTGGTCCATCTGATGATGTAATTTTTAAATATTATGTGATTAATGTTTTGATCAGTTACTCAGTACTTGGTTAGCCTTTTTACCAAATACTTTTTTACTCGAGTAATTTCTCTGACGGCTAATTTTTACTTGAATAAAATTTTGTTGAGGTTGTGCTACAGTTTTTGGATACTCTACCTTGAAAAATGGATGGAAGTATGGATTGAAATAATAAGAAAATAATGAAAGCGTTCATCTGAAAGCATTTACTCTCAGCACACGTTTGTTAGCGTCAGGCTAATTATGTATTACCTAAGCTGGACTGCAGTGGACAAAGCCAGAATATGTCAGAAGACAAATGCATGGCGGTCAAAACGACTGCCAGACGGACAGGAATTACGCCTCCAGATCCAGAGAGCAGCGGCCAAAAGTCTTCCGCACCGAGCAACAGGGTCATCATGTCATCCAACTCTCAGGGGCTTCTGGTTGTGTAAGCATGCTTTTCATTTTAAACTGCCCAGAAAAAAGAAAAGAAACGGCAATCAGGAAAATGGTTATTCTCCCATTTCAATTAGCCTAATTAAAGCGGGGTCAGCGGGCTACTCAGAAGAATGACGAGCGCTCTACGCTACAGTGTGTGTGTGTGTGTGTGTGTGTGTGTGAGTGAGTGAGTGAGAGGCTCTCTGAGGGGTTCAGCTGGAACACTGCATCAGCAGTCAGAATGAGAAATTAACCATTTGCTTTCTTGCCTCCGCTGCCTGAAGCGCACACACAATCTGGTCAGCAAACATTCTGCCAGAAAAGATTCAGAGCCACTCAGCACCCATTCATATCCCCGATTATTGGTCAATAAGTGATCAGGAACTTGCATAAAACATCTGAAAAGCAGGTAAATATCTGTCCGAATGCTTCCTCAGACATTCTGGTCTATTTTTATTCCACATAGGTGGAGCAGACTCCGGCAGTGAGGGGGTTAACTTTAGGTTCAGCCTGCCGGTGAGAGCCAGATGGTCATGTAGAGCACTAACGGCGACATGGGTCTACACAGCTCCCTCTGCTGGAACACGGATACACGCACACAGCCCCATCTGTATGCACACCCGCCTCATTTGCATGCAAATGCACGCATGAACATCCCTTGAAGAAAACACCGCCTGTGATTCCCGGGTCGTTTAACTATTCCCTCGTTCCCCACAACCTCCAACTTCTTCCCTCACGTCTCTGCTTTCGTTTACCTCCGTCTCAGTCTGATGGGCAGAGTTAATTGGCAGCCGTCTAATTGCCGCTCATTAGCTTGAGTAACCAAACATGAGATGCAACAAACAAACCTTTTCTCTCTGCTCTGAGTTTTGAAACACTTCCCTTTTCTAGCTCCTTTCATCCGCTCTTCCGTGTAAAGTTTTTGTTTACTGCTTCATTTTTCCTTCTGTTGCTTTCTTGAAGTCGCAACATGAAAACATCTGACACAAAAAATGAAAAAAAAAAGCCTTAACAGGTTAATTACTTGATTCTAAACTCAGATTAACAGAAAAGCTCAACAGATTATTAATAATAAACATAACATGTCTCACTTTAAGGATGTTTTCACACCTGACTTTGACTGGGGACCAAAATTACAACGTGTGGTTTGTTTTCTTATGAGAAATTTATCGCAATGACTAATAAACGATACGATAAATGTCCAGCCCCAGGTGTCACTGAAATATAAAGCTGTGCTATGGGTGTAGATATTCTGAGAGTCGTTGTAGTGCTTCATAATCTAAGCCAATTAAATTACATAAATGTTGAATAAAAGCGGCCCTAGAGTCGTGCCCTGAGGAACCCCTGATATGATCCCTGATTATTCAGATTTTTAACTTCCAAACAAACTCATTTTTTGGGCATCCGTCATGAAGAAATGTGATTTGTGTCACTAAATTGGATTTTTGAATTATTGATGCTTTCATTGACGAAACACTGGAGAAACTAGGAACTATTAATCCTGACTGTAAGGAGAGTTTCAGGGAGTTTAAGCATCATTGATTGGAATTTATTGTGATAAATCAAAATTCTTAAGAAATTTATCACGATAAACGATGAACAATACGATAAATGTCCAACCCTAGGTGTCAGAAATATAAAGTTGTGTGTTTTGCGTGTAGATATTCTAAGAGACATTGTTGTGCTCTGTAATCTAAGCTAATTAAATTATACAAATGTTGAATAGAAATGGCCGAGTACGGTGCCTTGAGGAACTCCTAATATGATTCTTGATTCAGATCTTTATCTTCCAAATGACAAAATGTCACCCAGTTCTGTCAAAGAAGATCTGATCCAGTTTAATGCAGTCCTGGACAATCCTGGCCATTTTCCAATCTGTCAGTCAGGATGCTGTGATTAGCTAGCTACGCCAAACGCAGCACAGAAACTCTGTAAAATAAAGAAAAAATGACTGGAGAGCATTAAAAATGTCATTTTACCTTCCCACTGGGCAAGAAGTGGGCCTGTCATTAACTGTTACTAGACCTGAAGAAGGGTGTGTTTATTTTTTAAAATGTTTTGCATCCTTTTTGCATGTGATCAACACGTGCAGAAAGACTCGCGCATGCGTGTGAATTTTTTTTTCTCTAGAAAAGAAACCCCTCATAACATATTCAAGCTCACACCCACATATACAGACATGCACATCAGCAGAGGCCAGCCTCTTCGCCCACGCCCTGTTGCCATTTGGCAGGTTTCTCTATATTTGGGTAGCGCCCCTCCCATGAGTCGAGCTCTCTCTCTCCCTCTCTCTCGCCCCCCTTCCCCATTTAATCTGTCTTAGAACAACCTCGGGGGTTTAATTTCTCTCTCAAGGCAAAGTGCTCTGCTGGCATGGCAGCCGAATCCATACAAGAGGAGTGCATCAAGCTTTAATGTGGACATCTCAACGGTGGGGCAGTTTAGTCAAAGTGACATGAAATATAGACCAAAGCGTGTCACTGCTGAACAAAAAAATTTTGTCTAGGCCGGCTGCTGTCCTCTGGGGACGCAGACTGAAGATTGGAAGGAGCGAGACGGAAAAACTCACACCGACACACAAACAGGGTGATACTGCCAAGTAATTATTGTAGTAATTCTAAGAAATAATTTTTCAATCAAGAGAGAGTCTCTAAATTATTAGATTAATTAGCCGGCTTCCTGGTTCCTGCAGCGCCGAGGGACAGGATGGGATGAGACGCGACAGAGTAGGTTATAAAACGGTAATAAAAAACCCGAGTGTCTCTCTGAATACTGCTACAATCAGCTGCAACAACATTCAGTGAGTCAGACCTTTTTGCTCCCAAATGCACAAACTCGCATATCTATAACGGAGGCGGGAAACGTCCAGCCAGAAGAGATTCATGCCGCGCTCGGCTCCTTCCAGGGTTTCTGCCACTCCAATCGTTAATTAAATTAAGTGGAGGAAAGTGTTGTACAGTTCAGGTGATTTACAGGTGCATGACAGCTTGACAGTCGACGTAAATCCAGAGAAAGGGAGCCGACGCACACGTTTGACGGGAGCTATGATACAATCCTGTGCAATAGTTTTGGTCCATTGCCGCGGTAACAGGTTGTCAGGCCAACCAGAGATGCTGAAAGTTTAAATTCATATGTAATTCTACTGTCTGGATCATTTTTTGCTGCGTTTCCATTACAAATGAGAGCAAAACTTTTTCGATGTTCTGCTGATGTAAAAAAACAAACAAAAAAAAATAAAATGTTACAATTGCGGTGTTTGAATTAAATAAGAAATGGAATAAAAATCACACATGAATAAGTTTCTACATGACATAAGTAATTAAAAATCATTACAGTAGATGTTAATATTTCATCCACGGCAGGAATATTCATCATCAGACATCAGAAGAGACGTCAGCGTTTTTCCAAAAGTCAAAGATTTGAGTTTTTTTTTTTATGTTTAAGATTAAGCTTAGAATTTCTGAGTTTTTATTAGCAAATTTTCAACTTTTCAATTTCAGAAACTTCCCAGGTTTTCTAGTAAATTTCAAATATCAAAATTTATGATTTGTTTTAGAAAATGTTTGGCTATTCAAACTCGGACATTTTCAGGTTTTTTTTCTAGAACATTTCTGAGCGTAACCTCGAAATTTGAGGTTTTATTCACAAGTTTTTGACTTTTCAAACTTAAACATTTCCAAGTTTTTTTTCTAATAAATGTTCTGCTTTTGGAGCTCAGAAATTTCCACTTTTTTAATTTTTGACATTAATCTAAAAAAAATTATGTTTCTTTTCCTCACAAATTTTAGAATTTTCATGCTCAGAAATTTCTAAGTTTTTATAGATTACTCTGAAAATTTCTGATTTGTTTTAACAAATGTTTAACTTTTCAAACTCTGAAAATGTCAAGTGTTTTTCTGGAACATTTTTGAGTAAGCTCAAAATTTTAAATTTTTCTTGAAAATCTTTGACTTTTCAAACATTTTTAAGTTTTTTTCCCCTCAAATTTATGAGATAAAGCTCAAAGTGATGATTTTTTAGGGCAAATTTTTGACTTTTGGAGCTCAAGATTTTTTCTACAACATTTCAAAGATTAATCTCAAAATTTGAGGGTTTTTTTTGGCAGAAATGTTAACTATTTTTAATCTACAATGGCCCTAATACGGCATCATAAATGAAAGACGTGCCTGTAGAAAACGTGGAGATGGTTCAAACTTTTAGCTTTTAGAAATATGACACCTGGGAGCGGCTTTCATCCATCATTTTCCCAGAGTGTCTTTTCTGTTCTGGACCAAGTAGGAGACCTTTCTGCTACAGCAGAACATAGAAAATGAAAATGCAGATCCGCAGATTGAAAAATAATCCTCATAACATCCCATCAAGTTTGGAGGAAAGTGATAAATCCCTGAGCTCCTGTGTTGAGTCAGTTTCTGTTTGATTCATCAGGGTAAAGGAGCGGCGCTGGTGAACTGGTTAGCCCTGTCACCTTGCAGCGAGACGACTCCTGGTTCCGACCCGCTGTCTGTCTCTGTGTGTTAGTGTGATGGACTGGCAGCCTGTCAAGGATGAACGCTGCTTCTTCCCCAACACATTTAGAGAAGCATGGAGCCTCGTTGCTGCAGCAGGGATTTATAGGCTTGGAGATTCTGTTATGGACTCTAAATAAAGTTGAAAATGTAGAATAAACAAACACCTGAATGCAGCTGAGCATCTAAGAGTTGTTTCCAAAAGGTTGAGGTAAGCATCCAGAAACGATCTTCAATGAATTAATCCTATTAGAAATAATGGCTGACTGCATACATTCTCATTATTGCATTCTGCTTCAGTTGGTCTGGAATTAGTTCATTATGAGTCCATTTCTGTGTTATGGGTCTATGACCTTTAAACCCTTTACATAAATCGACATTCCCCAGAAGAGAGGCGCTTCCCCAAGCAAGGAACGATTCTGTATTTAAATGAATATAATAATAGATATATTTAAATATAATCATGCCAAATATGGGGATGTGTGGTTGTGCTGCTTAATTCTACACTCCTATAAAGACAGAGTATCTGCGTTTCCATTGGCCGTATAATTGCACAATTTAACGTTTTGAAAATTAACTTGCTTAATGGAAACATGCCAAATTTGGAAAAAATAATTTGCGGAATATTGACAAAGTTTTGCACACATTTGCGATGGAAACTCAGCTACTGCAGCTTTGCGATGGAAACCTATTGGCTTTGTTCCCTCCAGACTATCTGTAAGTTAGGTTACATTCACACCAGCCATGTTTTATTTGCTTTGTTTGCCAAGAAAGTCCAGTTCGTTTGGGGAGGTGTGAACACCTAATTAAACTCTGATGTGAACCAAAATAGTGAACTCTGGTCCACCTACAAATCTCTCTGTTTGGTTAATGTGAACTCTGGTGCGGTTTGAATGTATATGTGAATGCCTAGCGAACCAGAGACCCCTCCAAAAGCAGGAAGTAGATTACAGCGCAGGGCATTCTGGGTAAATGCAACCAAAACAAACATGAGTGTCTAGCGCTAGTGGGAGAAGTGATCCATAGTCTTTTACTAACGACAAAAAAGAAATCCTACAATCACTAAAGTCTGACTCCAATTTTGTTTACATTACATGAAGAAGGATGTTGCGCTCATTGTCTTCTTCAGAGGTTTTCATCATTTCCTTCAGTGGTTATTGGTGCAGCGCCCTACAGGCGAGGAGGGGAACAGATTTCTCAAAAGGTTTGGTTCATTTGACTCAGTTCAGTGTGAAAGAAAACCACGGCAGTCGAAAATGTAACAAATGTTGCAACTTTGGTCCCAAATCGAACCGAGTCTAACGAACTATCAGGGGTGAAAACTCCCATTCCTTATCAATACTGGCTATTATTACTACTTCGTAGGTGTTAACAGCTATTTCCACCAGTAATTGGATTGTTCTGTAGCTTTTTCCCAGTCAAACAACATGCATGCTAGCTAAATATTCATCCACACTATATCAATAAAAGCCCTATAATCTGACTTCATCCCAATTGCTGACAAAGCAGCTGGACTCTGATGATCTTGCACTCATTCGCTCTCGCGCCCTGTGACCCCAGAGCTTGACCTTTGGAGACTCTCCATGCTGCACCAGTGGAAACTGCTCCAAGCAAAGGGCAGCGTGATTGGAAAAAATCCAGTGAGCGTGACTGAATTGACCTTACTGATCTTTAGCTGGAGGGATCCTCGGCCGGAGGCCCCGTTACCGTGGCGATCACAACAAACGGAAAAGGAAAAGACAAGAAAAGCGGAGAGATTCGGTTGGGATTCTCTGCCGGGAAGTTAAAGTGTGTGAAGCCATCCGCTGATAGTCGCGTGGGCGTCACGACAAAGAAAATGAAAAGCAACAGAAGAAACAGAGAGAGAGAGAGATAGAGAGAGAGATGTAGTCATAAAGAAGAAGACAAGGAGAAGTGGGCGATCAATCCTATGAGAGAGTTGTTATGGAAACAAACATTCATGATGAGTCTGATGATGATCAGAGGCGACTTTTGGAGGGAAATACACGAAGAAGTAAACTCACGACGTTATATGTGAAGCTTAATTTACACCGAAATGGGCAGCAGTTCCACTCCCAGGAAGAGGAGGAGAAGAAACCCTGTAATAATAAATAATTAAAGGCAGCTTCATAAATGAAATGGCCTCTCTGAGCTGCTGCTTACTGCTGAACGCCGCGGCTACTTTCGCAATAAGCTCTAATTATATTAGTGAAAATATTTTGTCTCTGGTAGAATCACCGGCTGCAAACATAAGCAGTGCATCTCATTCTGCTGTGACTTTGCGTTTTCATCTCCACAAAAGAAGTCATGCATTTATTTTCTGAACAATGGAGCCAAATGCAAGATGTGAAACAAAGATTGTTGCTCTGGAGTCGGAGCGGCAGCTTAAATGTGACGGCTGAAATTAAAGCTGTAAACACCTCAGATAATAAACCACTGGGCTGCAGGATGATGACACTTCTTCTTTGCTAAAGTGAGGAACTTCCTGTCTCACAAAGATGGAAAAACACTGCAAAACCACAAAATCCTACCAAGTATTTTTGTCCAGTGCAAATCTCTTCAAACACCTGAAACAATACAAAACTGAAAGTAACTTTTCAGCAAGAAATATGAGCTTGGATTCAGTGAATAATTTCTTAATAATTTCTATCAAGTTGAAAGTTCTTCAAAAATAAAAAAAATATAGACATTTCTTGTACCTTTATCTGTATTTGCTCAATTATAAGCTAAAAATATATGGAGTCAAAACAGCCAAAATTACACCAGAGTTTAATTGCAAGAGTTTGGAAATAAATAAAAGTATCTACAAACATGAAAATTTAATATCTACATGCTAGCACTAGCTCAGATTATAACAAACAAGATAAATTGTTACGTTATGCAGATGATACACAGATTTACATTACAGGATCACTTTGTGACTTTAAAGCATAAATCGGATCCATAGAACAAATACTGTTTAACCTGTTTATTTATCCACACAGAGATGATATTAAACATTTCATTAACCTGTTAGCCAGACAGGGTATACCAAAAAATGCTAATTTTCACCCTTATTTAACAGATTATGAGTTGGTGAAAGCCAGTTTGGTATTTAATTTAATACATGTCTGTTATTATTCAGATCTCAGTAAAACCAAGCAAACCAAACTACAAACCAACAGTTCATAAAACAATGTATTTGCTTTCATCAATAAAGTCCAAATCAGTTTATTTAGCAGCCATGTTTTTGCCAAATGTGCAAACATTTTGTAACTATAATCACATTTCATCATAACCTTGTTCAGCTGAATGAAAACAAACCCGAAGTAATTTATTTTTAGACCAAAGGAGGAAGCAGTCAACACACAGCTTCAGTTTTTACAGTGATTGACTCGAACCTGAACCTTCAAAGACGCATAAAGACGATTACAAAGTCAGTCTTCTACCACCAAGAGAATATTTCCAGGATTAAAAGCACTAATGTCACGGCAAGAAATTTAAAAGCTCATGCATGTCAACATCCCAAGTATCTCTCCAGTTTCCTGTCCCCTGAACCCAACCGGTCCAGGCAGATGGCCGCCCTCCTGGTGGTTTTCTCCTACGCTACAAGGAACTTGTTTTCATGTTTCTGTCACCAACAGGTGACTGGCTGCTTGTAAGGTCATCACCTCACAAGGTCGCCTGCGATTGCACGCCTTTTTATGCAAATAACGCTGAATAAAGTTAGATTTAATGCTAGGCAGGTTTTAATATCAGCTGCAGGACTTGATTTTGATTTTCTCAAACGTTTCGTGTTGAAGCCTGAAAATGTCTTTTTCTCCGATGCACACGTCTCAACACGCATGCAGCAGTGCAACGTGGAGAGTGACAGAAAAGCAGGAATAGAAAGTGCTGTGACACAGTTTTCCATCGCCCTGTAAATCTGGTCTCTCCTGCTGGTGCTGGTGAGAACATAAACTTAGTGACCTGTGGCTAACTGCCTGTTCCTTTCAGCAAAGAGACCACGAAGAGAACGGAGTCTTCCTTCTTGCCTCCAACTACAGCAGAGAGAAACGAGCCTCGTCTTCTCCTGGTCAGGCTGATGCTGTTCTCCACCGTAACATGGCTGATTCATAGCCGCAGGTTGAAGGGTTTACAGTCGGCAGGCAGAGACGGACTGCCAAACATGTTGAACCTCCGATGTTTCTAAACCTGATAAAATTACATAAAATCTAAAGGTAGCCTGCTATGCTTCCTTGAACAGATTAGGATTGATCGTCTACACAAAACACGTTCATTACATTTTTTGCATAAAATCATCCTTGGGTAGTAAGATTTTAGCCTGGTCAGTTGTGTCTATTTTGAACTCTTTCACAATGAGCTGTTTTAGGTCTCTGTCACTTTAAATCCAAATAAGCTGCTGCTTGCCACGCCCCCCCCAACTCAACGTTTACACTCCACATTAAAATCGCAAACAGATACGCAATTATACAACCGTACATCTTTGAAAATTCAAATTCAGTTCAATTCGGAAATAGTTTATTGATCCCAAAGGAAAATTAAATTGTGTTGTACCTCAGGTCTCCTGTAACAGTCTGTATTACAGCAAATTTGAAGAAGCTTCTGACTAAAGACAGGCTCATGAAGAGGATGGTCAGGCTTGTCTATAATTTTCTTGATTTCATGTAAAATCCTTCAGAACCTGAACAGAACCGTCCTTCTTTATCAGGTTCTTGGGCCGTTTTAGGTCTCTGGCTCTGATGCTGCCGCCCCAACAGATGATGGCAGAAGAGACGGACTGATGCTGCAAACACTGAGGAATCCAAGCATCTACAAAATGTACAGTTGGCTCTGCCCTTGCTTGTAGTCTTGTAGAAAAGCAGAAGTGGAGCCTCCTGCACAACCAACAAGACAGCAGCAAGTGGTTCCTGGCTGGTGAGTGAACAGCAAAACTCTTGCCTTTCCAGCAGCCATTGTACAGGGGTAGAACCAGCTGGAACTCATCTTGGGTTGCTAGGTAACGGACAGAACTCTGCTGGGGTTGCTAGGTAACGGCACGGTGCCTGCTGGTCTGTGACATTACATCTGGGACACCAAAACTCATTAAGTTATTGCCAAAAACAGGAGGTTCTTTTTTAGAAACGTTTGGGCTGATTTTTAGATGCAATAGAAACCCAGAAGTAAGTATAAGAATGCATTAAACACTGCAAAAACACAAACTATTTTTGGTCTAGATTTTAGTGCAAATATTTAAATTCACTTGAAATACGGTGAAACTAACTTAGGAGTAACTTTTTAGCAAAAATATAAAAACCTGTTTTAAGTCAGTAATTCCTTAATGATGAAAAAGTACTTGTTCTATTGGCAGATGATTTCACGTACAAGACATTTTTAAGTTAATAATTTATCTGCCGATGAAACAAGTGAATTTTTACATAAATGAATCAAGTCAGCTCTTGTAGCAGTATGTATAAAGTGAAAATATATTCAACAGATGGCTTTAAAAATGTAGACTGACTCCAAATGAGGGAATCTTGGAGGTTTAACCAGGGGGAGCTCCACCTGCAAGGCCTCAGGTTATAAACATCTTTTAAAAAATTGATTCGTTTTTGCCTGCAGTAAGCGCCAATAGATGTACTTGGATTTCTATGCAGAATAAATCTCTGAATGATTGGTCTTTGTGGTGTCACAGCCCAGAAATGTGAGGTAGATAAAAGGATCGATGGAAAAGAGGAGATCTGAGGCGCACAGACCTTCAGGACAGACATTAAAACACAGCAGCCCGGGCAGATCAGAGCCGGTCCACAATGACCGAGGTTCGGTGTCAGAGCCACTCATGAAACATGAAATGAGACGGATGATTCGAACCTCCTCGGATTTAGATGGTTGGCTCACCATGACGTCTAAATCGGCAGAAAACCAACTCAGACGACGGCAGAAGTCATTTCATGCTGTTGGAAAAAAGCTGCAGCTCTGTCTAGAAATCCACAGCTGCTGCTTTTTAAAACTGACTCAGTTCCCTTTTGTTTTGATGACAGAAAAACAGCAAATATGTCTGTGAAGCACATCTTAGAAAATCAGGCGTAATTCTGTAAAATAACATCTGGATTCCAAGTTTTATCACAGTACTGAAGTGTCGATAAGAACTACTGGTTTGTTTTTAGGTAACTTTATGACTGGAAATCACAGCCACAGGCACAAATACTGTTCTAGAAAAAAACGTTTGTAATGAACTTTTTTAGGCACATAAAAACATTAAAAAAGTATGATTTAAATCACTGAACTGGTCACCAACTCAATTTAATCATAATTACAAATCTATCAATAACTTTATTGGACAAATAGTGGAGAAAATCGTAAAACTAATAATAGTTTTGAGAGGTTTTAAACGTCTTTATTTGTAAATTATTGTGAAAAAAGTAAATCAGAATTCTTATGACAATAAATTTATTGTATTAAGTCTCCAACCAAAAAATTAAGGTTTTTGTTTGACATGTACACTGAAAAAAGAAAACTTAAAAAATTATAATTTGTTCGAAATAAATTTAATTTATTCAAGCCATTCTCTTTTTTTCCACCAGTGTAGTTGAAGTTGGATCCTAAAGATAAAGCAGAATATTATTACCAAAATGTTAAATTTCTGATTTGGACTGCAACTAACAATTATTCTAATATTTGATTATTCTAACCACTAATCAGATAAAAAATTGCCACATTTTTAATTTAACCACTTAAATCTTTTTTAAACAATATTAAAAATACACTATGTAATGTAATTTAACAATTAATTTTTTTTACATAAAAGATTTTATTGCCTAAAAACAATAATGTAGCATTGTGTTTGTGAATTTGAACCATGTGAAGCTGAAGCTACGCCACTTGAGGAGTTTTGGGTAAAAAATAATCCAGTTAGCGATTAATCATTTACTAAATTCACTGATTATTTAAATAAATGATTAATCTGATTAATTATTTTAACATTTTTGATAAAGCCATTGTAATAAAGTAGTTTAGTAACTAATAACTAGTTGAAGATTGTTTAAAAAGTGATTGATCTTTTTGGATAAGGCCGGTGTGATTGGTTAAAAATCGCTGCTGCTGTCATGAAGGAACAGAAACTCTGAGCTCTGAGATGTTTTTCGGTCAGTGCATTAAGCATTCGGCCACGTTGGCACAAAGTGCTCCCTGTGGCAGCATTCCTCCTGTTTCCATTAACTTCCTGTTTGGGACTTTATTTAAACTGCAGCCATGTTGAATGTGGACTGATTATTGCGTTGACACCAATAGTTTTAGTCTCGTAATCTCTCTCTCTCTGCGTGGCTCTTCTGTCCTCCAGCGTCTCTTGGTCTACTTTTTTCCCTCATAAACGTTCATGTCTTAAGTGCAATAAGTACATAAGAGTGAGCATGTGTGAAATGAAGACCTCAATCTGTCTTGTGTGCATAAAAAAAGGGATTGTCCCACATAAAAAAAGGGATTTACAACAATTTTGTTGGTTTCTGGTTTGACAAGTGGCCACTGCCGCCGGCGGAGCTTTTAGTTTCTCCCCCTCAACAATCCTATTTGTTTAACTCTCCTCCTCTCATCTCCTTCTCTCCTTTCCTCTCCCCTCCTCTCCTCTGTCGTTCGTCTCAGACTCGTTTTCTGCTCCACTGTGACAACTAGCAGAGGTCACTGTTTACTCTTATCAATCATCCCTCGCTGCAGGGCTGCAGGGGCAGCGAGCTTCTCCCACCCCTGAGGCCTGATTTGCCATCAGTGCAACCAGCCCAGTGATGGAGCCACATAATTATAATTAACCACACAGAATAAACTCAGATTCCTGCTCCCCCTGGAAATGCCAAGTCCATTTGAGCCTTTTTTTCTCTCCTAATACGAGACGACAGTCATGGTTTTATTTCTCTAGTTGTGGGAAAAACTAAACATCGTTGTTAGTGAGTTTAATGGAAATGGACTCTTACATTTTTTTTATTTTCCATTGAGAAAATAAAAGTTTGAATATAACTCACACTATATGCACTTTATTTCCTCTTCTGGGTGTTGAAGAGAGTTAGTTAAAGCTCACTAAAATTCTCCAACCTTTCTAATGCTGTGGAAGCTGCTTTTGGCTTAAGTGGTTTTTAAAATGTCTTCCAGTTCCAGTGTTTAGTGTTCTTTACAAAATTAAAGTTTATTGGTCTTTGAGTGGCGAACTTGCATTATTATGCCATTATCAATATATCACTTGAAATCTCAAAACAATATTATTGTTTATCGTGATAACTGGACAATTTACTATCCAGTAAAATTTATTTTGACAGGCCTAATCAGTAGCTACGTTCCCATCCAATTGTCATGCGAATTTTGAGCAAACATCTAAAAAACGTTGCAAAAGAAGAAAAAAGAAAATGCGAATTATACATGTTTCCACCTACTGGTTTGGAGCGAAATGTAATTTTGTCCGATGTTGACGCTGCGCATGACTGCAATACACAATAAGCAGAGGTTGCAAACGAGCATGGATCATACATCTCAGAAAAATGGAGAGAGTTCTCCTTGTTCAACATTTTGTGCCTCTGGTAAGGCACAGAACCAGCAGAAAGTTTCCTCCATCACAACTTATGTCCTTTTTAGTATACAATCTTTTCAAATTCAATACATCAAAATGAGCACAAAAAACATTGGGAGCACGGCTACAGCCTATCAATGTTTTCCAATGTTTTCTCCATTTTGAAGGTGTCACGTTCACCTTCCAAACAGCGTTGAACTTGACACTTTAATTGATTTTTCTTTAGTCATTGGTTTATCTTTTAATTTTATTGTTGTAAATTCTCCGTACCTCCCGGACATTGCTTAGTTTGTTCACTTTTTTCCCTGCTGAAAGCACAATATGCTGTCACGATCAGGCACAACAATTGGTTGGGTAATAAGACTAAAAGCAGCCAAATTCCAGAAAAAAAAACAACCTTAAGAAAGTCTGAAGAACTATTGATCCAGACTACTTTAAAAATACATGAGTCTGGCAGCTGTGGGAGGAAAAATGTAAGGAAAGTAGAAGTTGAAATGTACATATTTAATCGCTCAGGATGTTTAAACAGTACTTTCTGCTGAAACAAAGCGAACGCTTCGTTATGTAAGGAAACTCGACCCTCTGTCCCTCAAGATGTTCACTGCGTGTCGCCCTGCTGCTCCATTATGTCAACATGGTGAGCAATGTGCATCTATTAGTCTCTTTCTCTTTGTCATTGAGTTTTCTAAGATCACTACTGGTTCTACTGACTATTTGCTTCATCTTATTAAAAAGTAGTTATCAAGTATTGCAAATTAGATGGAGAATTTTTTTATTTTTGCTGCCAAAATCTTTCAGCAGAATACATTTTTAACCCTGACTTGGGGTGTTTTCACACCTGTTAGTGGGAACAAAATTGTAATATTTAAATTTTCAGCTTTTGTCTTTCAAACAATTCAAACCCTTTGAAAAACCTGTTCCCCTCCTCACCAGTGGGGGCGCTGCACAAAGAAACGACACAAAAACCTCTAAAGAAGACATGGAGCACAACTTCCTTATTCACAAAATGTAAACAAAAGTGGAGTGGCGTCAGATTTTAGCAGTTGAAGGATTTCTCTTTTGTCTTTAGTAAAAGACCACGAGCCGTTTCACCTGCTAGCGCTAAGCTAGTGTGTTTGCTTTGGTTTTATTTACCCAGAATGCCCTGCGCTGTGGTCCACTTCCTGCTTTTGGACCGGTGTCTGGTTTGCTTGGCGTTCACGTTTGCATCCGAACCGCGACAGAGTTCACTTTGATGGACTTTGTTTGGTCCGCTTTAGCTGAACTCTAGTTCGTCTAGAAAGTCTGGTTCATTTGAGGAGATACATAACTGACCAAAAAGTCAAACTCTGGTTTGCCTGCAACCCTCAGTCTTGGTTCGGTTGAAATGAACTCTGGCGCGGTTCGAATGTATACACACTCCAAAAACAGGAGGTGAACTACAGACCAGGGCATTCTGGGTAAATAAACCCAAAACAAAACAGTGGGAGAAATGAAACTTGGTCTTCTACTAAAGACAAAAACTGCTAAAATCTGTAACAGACTTCAACTTTCCAAAGTTTGGTAATCAGAGGTAAATCATGATCAAACTGGCTTGTGCTGCTTTGGATAACATTTTTCCCCTAATAAATAAAATCATCATATCAAAACTGCATTTTGTATTCATTCAGGCAGGTCAAAAGTCAAGGGATTCTTAACTTTTTAAGGTTTTTTAACCAAAGACGGATGCATTTCTCCGACCTGCTTTGCTTCACCAGAGCAGCTGGTGATGTTCCATAAAACACAGAAGCATCTTTATGTCCCCCTCTCTGCTTCCTCATGGCCTCCAGGAGAACATGATCAAATCATGACTCCAATAAGCCTATGTCTTCTCCTAACTAGACCTCAGCCTCTCGTCTCGTTGAGGTTTCCCACCAGCACTGACACAAGCAAGCACAGATCCGTGTCTTTTTCTGGCTGCCAGCCGAACAAACAGTGACCCACCATCCCCTCCTCATCCTGCTCTTCTCATCCCACACAACATTTTTACCTGCAACACACCCACCATCACCCCTCCAGGGGCATCTGCAGGAGGATTATTATCTAATCACAGCTCTAATAGGACCAAACAAGATCCAGGACGAGATCCAGAGACCATTTCCCACTAAAAAACACACACAGCAGCACTCACAAACCGCCTCTCTCTCCTCCTATACACGCCCCACATACATCAGTATGTCTTTAGTACAGGCAGAGAGAGGAGAGACGGAATATTAGTATTCAGAGCACAGGGAGGAAAAGGAGGAGAGGCAGCGAGCAAGCAAACGAGGGAGAGTGAGAGGGAGGGGACAGGAGGAAAAAAAACACAAGGAGGGGATGGAAATATAAGAGAAGAAGAGGGGAAACCGAGAGGTAAAAAAGGGGAGGGGAGACAGGGATCGTATTGTTCATTTCTTCCCTCTCAGTCTGCCTTCACCGGTTCCTGCTCGGACAGATGGATAGGTGCGGAATGCCCCTTTACGAGCGACGCATCTGAGTGAAAACAGCGGAGGAGAGAGAGCGGAGGACGAGCAGCAGGAGGAGCCCAGCGGTTCCTGCGACGCAGAAAGGTAAGGAAGGGGAAGATGTTCGCTTTTCGGTCGCTCCTGTAAAACATCCGCGGCTCTGGTTTCAGCGACGCTCCTTTGATTCCTGCATCCCCCGCACTGCTCAATGGGAGCCCCCGGATCCAGCCGCATGTGGCTGTTTTCCATCAATATTTAATGTTTAGCCTATTATTTGTGCATCCATGTTGCATTCTGCCTCTACATTTACACCCCAGGTATCTACTATCCGCCTGCAGTGTTTTTCTTCTCATTCTTTTGATCTAATATCCTCGCTTCTTGCAATGATTTCACTTATTATTATTAATTTTTTTTTCCTACGGGATATATAGGATGTACAGACGGCGGGGTGCGCAGAAAACACACACACAGAAGACAGGTTGACGTGCGTAAGACGTGCGTAATCCCACACCCCCACGGCCTCCACCCGACTCCCCCTCCATCTCTTTCAAAGCTGGAGTTCCTCCACCGAGGAGGGTCATATTTAAAAAATAACTGTCCCACAGACTCTTAAAGCTGCAGCTGAAAAATCAAGGGTGTGTGTGTGTGTGTGGAGGCGCTCCGTGTTGCTTTATGACCTTTTTTTTTTCTACCAGGTGCCAAACCAATCAGTGGTGTCCCGCATGTTGTTAGATGCCTTCCTGATTGAAACAAATGCTTTACTTCCCCGACATATCATCAGGTTCGACCCTAACGGCTCCAACATACTTCATCCGAAGCAGAACAGTCGACGCGCGGTCACGTGGTTTCGGGACGCTCGTGTTTGCACACACCTTTCACACACGGTACAGCCCACCTGGGGACACAGCTTACCTCCCCACTCCGTCCCTACGTCTTCCGTTTTGCTTTTAAAAAATGAAATGAAAGCGCCACACCTTTCTGCAGACAGCCTCTTCCAGGGAGAGCAACTCTGCAGCTTCCATCCAGGAGTTTTTAGCTTTTTGACGATCTTTGCTAGCCTGCTCAACGGGTCTCCCGCTCTGTAGCTGACAGCCATCTTGGAAGGTACCGTTACTAACGGCCGTAGCGGTTGCTATGGAGTTGCTATGACAACTACAAACAAGCCACATATTAGAACTAGCTCTCGCTTCATTCTGATCTAACTTCTAAGCAATAGTAAGTACATCAAAGCTATTTCTCGACAACAACTTTTGAGTACTCTACCCACCTCTGTGTAATACTAAGATAAATATCAGCGATATTTAATAGTAGTACTTACTGCCGAGCTAGCTAAATTAGCTAAGCTAGCATGTCCGTCCTAGCTGCTAGCTAAGACGAACATTTAGCCTGCGTGTTTGTTTCTACATGTACTTTCTGTGCCAGTCACCAGAACCTTGTTATTCACACACAGAGTTTTTACGTCCTTTACAAAACTGTTGAAACACTGATTGTGTGCCTGGATCTCGGTTTGGTTGTAGCGAACTCTGGTAAAAATAATCAGGGACAAAGAAAAGCAGTTGCATAGGGCTGTATTCACACTATTCCCGTTCAGTCCACTTTATTCCAATTGTTTGACGAGAAAGTCTGGTTCGATTGAGGAAATGTGAATGATGTAATCAAACATTGAATAAGTTGACTTTGGCCAACTTATGAAAAAAAGCAAGTCTCGGTTCAGTTGAAGTGAACTCTGGTGCAGTTTGAATATATTTGTGAACGCCAAGGACCGGAGACCACTCCAGCTGCAGGAAGCAGACTATACCACAATGTTTTCTGGGTAAATTCAACCAAAACTAAGGTGCAAATCTTGCATTTGCAGGTGAAATGGCTCTTGGTCATTTGCCAAAGACAAAAGAGAAATCCTACAATCGCTAAAATCTGATCCTACTCCAGTTTTGTTTACCTTTTGTGAGTAAGGGAGTTGCGTTCATGTCTTCTTCAGAGGGTTTCATGTCGTTTACATCAGTGGTTGCTGGTGCAGCGCCCCCACAGGCGAAGGGTGAAACATGTTTTCCATAGGGTTTGGCTCGTTTGACAGTGCAATGTTAAAGTGAACAACACCAGCTGAAGATGTAACACATGTTGTAGCTTTGGTCCCCAATAAAACCAAGTCTACCAGACTACCAGGTGTGAAAACACCCAAAAACCTGAACTCGGTCACATCACACTCCCTACCTGCTCTGCAGCTCTGCTTGCTGTGAGGAAAGAGCATCGGCAGTATCCCAGGGTTCCTGCCTGGCCACTTGTTCTCTCCTTCCCGCCTCATGTTATGGATAATTTAGACACTTGCAGCTCCAACAAGCTTAGAGTGGGAAGCTGTGAAAGCCTCAGCAGCAACATTTAGAAATGTGGGGCAGAAATAGTTGGAGATAAAAGGCGACAGTCTCCTTTGGATGAGCCGGGATGTTCGATTGCATGTTTATTGTGATATATGATCATGAGGAGATAGTTTCTGATGCTGCGAAGGTGTCCAGGTCTTATTATAGGGCAGACTAAATTGAAGCAACCTCGAGGCTGAGGCTCGGCAAAGCTATTACCTTCGAGTCAATAGGCATTAATATCCCCACGCTCAGTCTCAGCCCTCATGCGGCGCCGTCTCTTGTCCCTGCGAATCGCGGCACCACTCCACTGGAGTAACCAAAAAGCTGTGTTGTAGCAGCCCTATCTGTTTACCCCAGCGCATCAATCTGTCACGGCTGAGCGGACAGAGGAGCGATGATCGCATTGTCTCGGCCAGGCACCGCCGTGGCCTCGGAAAGGAAGTGATGCAAGGGGAAAAACGAGAATACGTCAGCCCTGGCAGGGAAGGGTCACGACCCCTGTGAGTCCAAGATATGTCTGAGGAATGGCGGGCGATCCGAGGGTACGCGAGTACATCGACTGGAGGTGGTTCGCCTCATGATGCGAGGCCAGCAGGGTGGCAGCAAAAGGCAGACGGCATGAAAGTCACGACCAGAGAGGAAGAGGCCACTGGGCCAAGCTGCCAGTCGGTACAGTGCAGCAGACTGGAAATGACACGTTTTTACAGGAAATACAGTTAACGCCAAAGCTGTCATTAAGGTGCTAACATGGGGGCGTGTGAAATTGAACAGATTTAAAAAAGAAAACAAAGAGCGGCAATGAAAACAAGAGCTTCAATTAAAGATGACTTCCAGGTAGAGATGAAAACAAAGGAAGGAGCGCAGCCGCGATGGGAAGACCTCAGAGCACGCTCACAGAGATCTGCATGAAACATCCTATTAAGCAAAACCAGCGGATTAGCTTCCTTTTGTCGACAGAGAGCATTGTGCTCTGACACAGAAAAGCATCTGCCTGTTTCAGTTTCGTAATTATGTAGGTGTTTTTTTTCTCCCCTGTAAAAATAGTTTGACGTTTTAGCAATAAACAGTAATTCCCATCGGTCTGGGTGTAATAAAGAGAGAGCAGGTTAATAAGACGACGATTTGAATATGCAGCAAATAAAAATATTAAACCAAGGGAGTGGAATTAAAAATTAATTGATAACCGTTGTTTGACCCAGAATTAAGACCCGAGTGCTTTCAGTGTGAAGAAAGCAAGATCAGGATACCAGCAGGTGAGCAAATCCAACCTTAAAAATACAGATTTAGAGTTTTTAAACTGCAGAAATGCTCTTAGTCTTCAGCCTCGTGGTGCAATGTGACCGTAAAATTTAGAAAACTTCATGTTAGAAATTGTGATTAATAAATATTGCAATAAAGATATCAGGTCAGAGCATCTGCTGCCATGAGCTTCTGTCCAACTGGCTAAATATTAGATTATTACAAACCACAATGAGATTTCTGTGTGAACGTTTACGTCCCCAAAGCAACACAACGAGGAACGTTGACGTCACACAGCAGCGCACCGTTTACTGACGTAATGCTGGACGCCAACGTCTCATTTTACAAACTCTAGAAGAGCTTATTCCCAAAAAAATGACTGGATGTTTTTTTTGTGAATTTAAAGAGAACATAGCAGCACCACTAAGATTTTATTTGCTGAGTTCATGAGAAGACTTTCGGAAATATACACATCATATCAATTCTGATTTATTTGCTGAAATCCTATATTTTTTGCATTATTATTCACTCATATCCAATGGAGCCTCGATCAGATTCTGCATGAACAGTTCACATCCCCAGAGTAACGTCAACAACAACAAAGCATTGCTTCTGGAAGTAATAATGGATGGAGCCATTAATGGATCCATTTTAAAGTTCATTCAGGAATAGCCGCTGACCGTACCGTGACGACATCATAACAACACAAAGGAAGCTGATAAAACTCGAGCACAACTAACAGCAGCGTCTGCAGAGGAGTCTGCTTGGACGTGAGGCTCTTCTCTTCCCTACAGACTGATGACGATCGAATTCCAGAATTATTATTTTTCTCAGCCGTTGTTTACGTCTGGCTCGGCTTCTTCTGGTGCAGAAAGATGATGTGTGTCTCACATCGATGACGTAAAAGTCGGATTGAATGCAACATGACCGCTCAGACTGCACATGGTTTGAAAACAATCAAATACAGGTCAGCTCCACATATTGGAAATGGATCAAATCTGTTTTTTGTTTTTTTTATGTGTGAAAAGATCCGAACTGAGCCCTGATCCTATTGTTTAGACATCTTTTTATGGCTGTTTCACTTTGACAAGGCGCCAAATTTTATTGTACAGTTAATTGAACTGAAATATTTTATCCTAGCGTTTATTTAACTTTTTGAAGTTTCATCGCCTGCTTTGCACCGCAGCAAAGGGAAAATAATGTAATCAGGTGAAGAACAACTCAAAACCACTCAGATTAATCCCTTTTCCTTCGCTCTGTCGGCTTCACTGCAACCGGCTGACAACAGCTCCGCTAGCCAACGTAGCAGAGGTTACCTTCGAGTTTATCCCACACATTGAGTCCAGTTTTACGTTTTCAGGCTTGATGTTTATTTTGCGTCTATTAATAATTGTTTGCCCTGAAACCCATAAAAATGTTACTCTTTTCGGTCTGTTTGGTTGTTTATCTTTATAGGGACATTTTTAAAGCATTCAGGCAGAGAACATTGTCTTTCCATGTCCGTCCAATGAGATTTTGCTCTGAGTCGTTGGATAAAACGGAAACCTGAAGGCGAATCTGTCACTTCATGACGCCTTAAAGCCCAGAAACTGATAAAATGTTCGCTGAGCTTCTGGATGTCATAGATGACAATCACTCAAATTCAAAATAACTCTTCCTCTCCGAGCCCAATGTGGATCCCTGTGTCTTAACAAACCTGCCTTCTGACATTTATATCACATCTGCAGGTCGATGAGGAAGAAAACTGTCTGGATCTACTTTGTGAAAAGACAGTTGAAGGAGCGAGTTCAATACTGGATATATATTCATTAGCGAGCGCCTCGGCAATAAGACTCTGGAGAATCATCGTCCCTTCTTTGTGAGCGCGGAAACGATCCCCTCATCAGAAGGAGATGCAGACACAAATGTTTCATCTGCTTCATCACCAGGAAGGTTGGATGTAATGGCTGCACTCAGCTTTAAAAATGAGTCATTGAACTGAAGCTCCCATCCTGGGAGATTTAACTGGAGCGGCGGGGGGGCGGCGTCTCACTCAAGGACATCTGTGGAGGGTCGAACTTGCAGCCCCCTTCTTCCTGATGCATCCTTGAATTTATATATTACAGATAAGGCTGCAACTAACAATTACTTTAGTTAATCTGGCGATTAATCGATTAACCTGTTGATTAATTGATTAATTGGAAGAAACCTTACATAAAAAAATCTGCAGAATTGACTAATTGCAACATTAGAAGTTTACTAAAAGATGAAAATAAACAATTTAATTCCTTTTTAATAAAAAAATGAACTTTTTATTGCCTAATATGCAATAACATACCATTCCTTTTGTGAAAGGATCCATCTGTATCTAAAATAAATATTTCTGACATCAGCATATGAAAAGATCAGCTCTTTTTGCTTGACTTAGCATAAATACAGTGTAGAGTTGATCTGTTAATTATTGTTTTGGACTAACTGATAAGTAATTGGATAGCAAAAGGTGCTTAAGAAACTTGTTTTACAGAATTTGAACCAAAGCTAAAACTGATACTTGAGGAGTTCTGAGTAGAACATATTTACAGACAAAGGTGTTTTTTATTCCTAAATGCAAAATGTACATATTATTTTTACAGTTTTGGCTAAATTACTGTTACATATTTTCCACAAAATTATTCTTAGATATTGAGATTTTAGTCTGCTCAGTTCTGCCTACTTTGAGGTCATTTCAGAATGAGCTGCTGTTGCTTTAAATCCAAATAATCTGCTGCTTGTTTGGATTTCAATTAAGCTTTCACACTCGCATGTGAAAATGGCTCAAAACTTATACAACTGTACATTTCTGAGCAGCATTAGTGGAGCCTCCTGCTCAGCCAACAAGAATGCAGCAAGTGGTTTCTGGACGATAGGTCAACAACAAAGCACTTGTCTTGTCCAGCAGCCATTGTACAGCGCATACGGTGGTAAAAAACCAGCTGACCAAACGTGTTGGAACTCAGCTTGGGTTGCTAGGTATTGGGTGGAACTCTGGTAGGATTGCTAGGCAACGGGCTGCACTTCTGAGGTTGCTAGGTGAGGAACTGCTAATTTATGGTTCATTTTTCAGACACCAAAAAACATTGACGTATTGCCAAAAACAAAATGCTTGGGGTGATAATACAAGGAGTTGAAACCAAACGGAAGTACAAAAGCATGCAAAGTTTGAATTTTACATCATGGCTCCCCTTTAATTTGATATTTGTTATCAATGTGGATGTATACAAAATAGACCAGGGTGAATTTGCAATTTGATTGCAAGGGAATGCAATACTATTGAGAAGTAACGCAAAGGAAAAGGAGGCTCGGCTACGTATCTCTCCACAAGCAGCTTTCTGCTGCTTTTATCCGGTCTGAGTGCTCCCTTTTTTTTTTTTTTTTTTTTTTACTTTTTATCTGTCCAGATTTAGCTCTTGATCTGATTGGACACTGATCTCATCTTGTTCGCCGCCGTGCGACTGGATGTGGTTGATTCTCCTGCCTTCACAACCCGACGAGGCGGTGACCTTGCACGCCGTCCTGTCTCCGCCGCTCAGCCGGACGGTGACCTTGCTGCTCCGGCTGCTCCGTGATGTGGCGTATTTATTCCTCGGCAGTATTGATCCCAGCAGTCAATGGAGAGGCTGTGGCAGCTTTACTGTTGTTCTGATATCCACTGGAGGAACATGTGTTTCTGGTATCGGTGGTCTTCAAACCGGAATGATTTGTAGATTTCTTCGCCACCAGCTTTTCAATCAGATTTTCTCATCTTTCTGTCTTTTCCTTCCTGCTTCTCCGTCTTGATGCTCCAGCTGGCATTGGATGCAGCCAGATTCTCTGCCAGACGCCCATTCCTCGGATTGAGATAACTTCGGCTTTAAGTCACTCAAACAAATTTGCTTTCCTAATGGAAAAGGAGAACTTGTTCTGGCATGGATACTGCACTGCAAAAACACCAAATCTTACCAAGTATTTTTAGTCTACTTTCTAAGAAATATCTAAGTTCACTTGAAATAAGACAAAACTAACTTTTCAACAACAAATATGAGCTTGTTTTAAGTAAATATTATAAGTTAAAATATTTTGTTCCGCTGGCTGATTATTTAACAACCAGTTATTTCCCCTCAATATCAAGAATTACTGGCTTAAATCAAGTTACTTGTAAGAATTCCACTGCCGCTGTTACCTAGCAACCCTAGCCAAGCCTCGCCTGTCGCCTAGCAACCCAGTTCTAGTTCCACTGGCAGATTCTTTCACAATATGGGAAAAATGTCTTGTTATAAATTAATCTGTACTTTTTTTTAATCAGTATTGGAGAAATATTGACTTTAAACAAGCCTCCATCTTCCTAAACATTACTTTTAAGTTTTGTCTTATTTCAAGTGTACTAAGATATTTGCACTAAAAACTAGACCAAAAATACCTGGTAAGATTTTGTGTTTTTCAGTGTTGTGGCCAATTTACCTCTTTAGCATTAGCTTACATTTACATACTGTTTGTTCCACTTTATTTTATTATAGGATATTTGGTGTTTTTCTGTGTGTGATTCCTTCGTTTGTAATATTTTTGCACCAGATGGACAGCTAAAATGGACTAGACTTGACCAAACGGGAAAGAAGAGATTGAGTGGAAGCACTTCTTGTTTCAGACGATGTTCGGAGAGTGAAATATGTCTTTGCGTAATGCGGTGACTGATTGATAGACGGGAGACAGATGGACACTGGAGGACCACTTTGCCAGGGAGGTGCCACTCGGCTGACGCTGACATCTCACAGAACAACATACATCAGATGATCAATAGTCCTGCTCCTGTTTGACACGTCACCTCGCTTGAGAAATTGGTCTTTACAAGGACGAAACAGCTGAGTGGGGAACTGAGCTGACTTCTCATCATGAACGCTGTGTTTTACCACTGATTTATTTTTCAGCCGCACCGCTTGTTCACGTTTCCGCTCACACCCGCTGGGCTTACAGGATGCTGCTAACGTCTCAGAGCAACACTCATTTTTTTAATACATATATTATATAGATTCATTACACACAGAGTGCAATATTTCAGGCATTTTTTTCTGCTCAGCTTCATGATTTTGGCTTAAAGCTAACACAACTCAAGATTCTGCCTCTCAGAATATTTATGCACTGCAAAAACAGAAAATCTTACCAAGTGCTTTTGGTCTGGTTTCTCGTTCAAATATCTTATTACACCTGAATTAGATGAATTAGCTTTTCATCAGGATGTAGGAGTTTGTTTTAACCCAATAATTCATTAATATTGACAAAAAATACTAGTTCCACTGACAGGTTATTTCACTTATTACATGGGGAAAAGTCTTGTAAGTAAAATAATCACACAGGAACTGCAACTTTTTCATCAGTATTAATAAATTATTGACTCAAAACAAGCTCCTATATCTTGCTGAAAAATTAAGTAGTTTTGTCTTATTTCAAGTGCGCTAAGAGATTTACACTAAAAATTAGACCAAGAATACGTGGTAAAATTTTGTATTTTTGCAGTGCAACTTCATTTATTAACAGGGTGTTGAGGTTTTAAATGTTAGAAGATATAGCAGCTTGTTTTAAGTCAATAATTCCTTAATATTGATGAAAACATACCAGGTCCATTGACAGATTGTTTCACTATAACATGGAAAAAAAAATCTATAATCTGCCAATGGAACTGGTATTTTTCATCCATATTTAGGAATTATTTACTTAAATTAAACTCCTACAGCTTGGTGAAAAGTTATTTGTAAGTTGGTTTTGTCTTATTTCAAGTGCACTAGACCAAAAATACTTTTGTGTTTTTGCAGTGAAGTTTATTTTTACTCATCTGGGGCACATTCTTCAATTGCTAAGTTAAGAAAGAAGTAGAAATGAATAAAAAGGCTGACCAATTTGAAAGTAAAGCCTGTAGATCTGCTGATTAAGATGACCTTAAAACATGATAACTTTGCAGCTTGGCAGCAAAGTAGAAAGAAACGAGGAATGACTCAGGACTTTTGCACAAACTTGTTTGACTCTGGGAAAGAGAAACGTTTTAGTGTTGACCTGTTTTTATTTTGACAGAATGGGACCAAAAAATGAAGACCATGAACTAAAAGCCAGTGTCTGTTGGATGAGAGGACAGAAAAGAGCCAGACTTCATGAGCTTGTTGTTTGTTTTTTTTCTGCTTCTTGCTGATTGGTTGGTTTGCTTTACTTTGCAGGTGCAGTTGGAGGGTTTTCAGCCAGACGTTGAGAAGTCGGCCTCCTGTCCAGGTGGATTGGTGGAAGAGACGGACTTCACCGATGCATGCCACCTGGTCCTGCTGGAGCTAAACACGCCTCCTCTGTTCACACCTCTCAGTGAAGAACGATGGTTATAAATTCACACGACAGATAAATTTGTTTTCCTCTGTCGAAGAAACTTTTACACAAACCTCCCTTTCAAATTCAGCATAACCAACACCAAGAGTTGAGTCCAGAAGAAGGTAAGGCTTTATTTGTGCTTTTCTTTTCAAATTGAATCTAAAATCTTTTTTTCAAATTTATCAAATGATCAAATTCATCTGGTTGTTTTAAAGGTGATCTAAAGGTTAGATATGTGGCCTATACAAAACATGATCATTACATTTTTTGCACAAAATCATTTTTAGAGATTTTAGTTTAGTTTAGGCCGTCCTGTCACTTTAAATCCAAATCACACCACTGTTGGTCACGCCCCCTCAAATAAATGTTTAAACTCATAGTGAAAATGGCTGCAGACAAATCTTTGAAAAGCAGAAGTGGAGCCAATAAGAATGCAACAAGTGGTTTCTGATTAGCAAGTCAAGAGGAAAACACTTTTCTTTTCCAGCAGCCATTGTACAGTGTTAAACCAGCTGACCAAATATTCTGGAACGTAGGTTGCCAGGTAACGGGCCTGGACTCAGCTGGGGTTGCTAGGTAACGACAAAATGACCGTGGAATTTGACTTAAAAGTTGGGAGGTTTTTAAATGCCTCATTTTTCAGACATCAGAAATAATTGACTTATTGCCAAAATACTATTTAGTGTTTTTTTTTAAGTGTTTGGACTGTTCCTTGGAGCAGTTCAGACCCAAACGTATGTACAAAAGGGTGCAAAATGTGGATTCTGCAAACGAGGTCCCCTTTAAACAAGGAAAAAAAACACAAATTACTTATTTTACTCACTCTGTGTGTCTCCACCACGTGTTTCAGAGACACAGCTTAAGAGAACCTATAATTGTGTAAATTACTGTGTAATTACTGAAAGCTACTGGTCAGTTTGAGACATCAACACTATCACTAAAACCACAGGAGATAATTGCCAACATGGTTCTGTGAAATTAGGCGTGCAAACCGTTGATTCAATAATCTGGCTTCAAATAAGGTAAAAATATAAATAGTTAATACTGATATTTAGGAAGCAAAAATAGAAAACCAAATTTTCTGAACATATTTTGTACAGTCAGTGATAAAAAGAAAGTACACCTCTTGGTCTGTGAGTTTTTTAATCAACTGCAATTTTACAGAAACATGCTGCAGATTCAAAAACAATTATTATTGATAAAGAAGAACAAATAACTGAAAAGGTTTGTGTGGAAAAACTAAGTACACCCTTGCTCCTTCCACTGGATTTCAGAATCAGCTTCGGTGAACAAGATTAGGTGAACAGATGGAGAATTTGACTTCGACTTCAAGCGTTCGCAGCTCACAGATATAAAGTATGAATAAATAACCATTAGAGGAAATAAAATAAAGGATAAAAAATGGTTTCTGAATGTATTTGGAGATTTGTGAGTCCCGCTAACAAAAAGCTAGTAGCAACATTCCCACTAATCGTAACCATTAGCTCTGCTAATACTAAAGTGCTAATCTAGCGTGGTATTTAGCAGAAGCTAATGCTAAAACACTACATTAATCTCTGTTGATACTCACAGCACAGCAAAAACACAAAATCTTACCAACTATTTTTGGTCTACTTTTTAGATATCTTTGTATGCTTAAAATAAGACAAAAATAATGTAAAAGTAACTTTTCTGTGTGATATAGGAGCTTGTTTTTAGTCAATAATTCCTCAATATTAATGAAAAGGTTCTAGTTAGAAGTGACAATCAGCCAATGAAACAAGACATTTTCTCATAAAAATGTCTTGTTTCATTGGCTGATTATTTTCATTGATAGTGAGAAATTATTGGTTTAAAACCAGTTCCTATATCTTGCTAAAAGGTTTATTTTTGTTAGTTTTGTCTTATTTTAATTGTACTAAGATATTTAAACTAGAAACTAGACCAAAAATACTTGGTAAGATTTTGTGTTTTTGCAGTGTTTTGGGTTTCAACACAGAGCAATTTAGCACTTTAGCATTAGCTTCTGCTAAGTACCATGAAGGTACAGCACTTTAGCGTTAGCAGAGCTAATGGTTACGATTAGTGCTTTAGGAATAGCACAACTAGCTTTTTAGTTAGCGGAGCCCAAAACTGATTCTTTATAGGTAAAGAAAAATCCTACATGGTCCTTTTATCCTTAGTTTTATTTCTTCTAACGATGTTGTGTTTGCAGTATTTGTGTCAATAACATGTTGATGGCATCAAATTTGTTGTTGCACACAAACCTGAGCTGTTGCGCTTCAGGAAGTGAATCAGACTTTTCTAAAAGTTTCTTCACTCTAAATTAAAAAGACTGGGTGACTTTGATTTGCACAGACGTTCGGTATCTTAGACTCAAATCTGTCCAGAATGCGACAAACAATTTAAATTCCTCCACAATGATGTGAGAGGCTAATAAAGTCAGAACTACCGGGAGCAATTGCTGCTACAGGTGGGCCTAAAAGCTGTTGAATCATAAATAGCTCCTCATTTTGGCTTCATCTTTAATAAATAATGAAATCTGTTGTTCTCTGTTTTGTACGCTTGAGGTAGGATTTAATTAATTTAACATCTTGGTAAATACCAGGTCCTTTTATTTTGCCCTCAGATGTAAAACATTAGAATTTGAAGAGGTTGTATTTTATTTTCACCACGTCTGTGGAGAAGCAAATGTTAATTTTCTGCCAGCATTTGCAGAAATTAGCAGCTGTTATTGTTCTGGTGGAGACAGAAAACGCATTAGTTTTTAGTCTTCAGAGTGAATCGAAGGCATCATGTTAAAATGACACAAAACTGACTTACAAGTAACTTTTCAGCAAGATATAAAAATTTGTTTTAAGTAAATAACTTCTTAATTTTGATTTTAAAACGTTCAGTAGCAGATTACTTTATGATGGGGATGTCAAAACGTTTTCTAACCAGAAAAGGCCAAAATCAACTTAAAAGAATAAAAATAAAAAGGTTTCTATTCAGAATTTTGTTTTCCTGCTCAGCCATAAACTAAGCATGAAATATTTTGATTAAACAAAGAAAATATATTTTTTTGTGAGAAAGTTCAAAGGGTTTCTTGTGTTTTCATTGGCTGCAAGAAAGGAAACATTTTACTAATTTATTTGGATTTAACAAAACTGAAACGATTTAGTGTATTTTCAGCATTAAAACACAATTTGTCACTCTTTACTTGAAAAAGCTTTAATAATGTAACTAAAAGCACATTAGGGGTCTTGTTTTAAGGTGAAAAGTTGTTTTTATGTTAGTTTATCTTATTTCCAGTATACCAACATATTTGCACTGGAAACTAGACCAAAAATAGTTTGTAAGATTTGGTGTTTTTGCATTTTAAAGTTAAGATAAGTGAGCCAGACATTTGATTTTCCGTGTCTTTCAGGGCATCTCAGCTTGGACCAGGACCCCCCGCCGAGCCGCTGCTGTTCTTCCTGCGTCGTCTTTTCCAGTTGACTCCTTGTGAAAGAAGGTGGACGGGCCGGCACTGTGCTTCTGCAGGAGGCCGTCCGATCGGTGAGGGCGGCGAGGGCGGCGCTGTCATCGGCTGACTGCTGCGGTGGGAGTGCGATGCGGATTGGAGCATGTCGGGGGACTGGGACGAAGACCTGTGTAAGAAGGCGCTGACGCTTTTGGAGGAGCTGTGCTTCAACTCCCAGAGGGTTTACAGCCAGAGCAAACAGTGCCAGGAGTTCAGCTACCTGGTGAGGGGCCACAACAGGCAGCTGGACACAGGTAACCCCCATCAAACCTGTTAACACCGAGTTTCACTGCAAAAACAATAAATCCTACCAAGTATTTTTGGTTTAGTTTCTACTGCAAATATCTTAGTTCAATTCAAATAAAGAGCAATATATAAATGTATTTGCAGAATTTATTTTCTTTTGTTTTTGCATATAAAGAAGCATTTCTGGGCACCGCTAGCTAAAAAGCTAGTTGCACTATCCCAAAAGCATCAAACCCAAACATTAGCACCGCTAGCGGTAAAGCACTATACCTGCCTGGTATTTAGCCAAAGCTAATGCTAAAGAGGTAAATTGATCCACAACACTGCAAAAACACAAAATCTTACTAAGTACTTTTGGTCTAATTTTTAGTGCAAATATTTTATTACACTTGAAATAAGACAAAACAAACTTAAAGCCAAATGTTTTGGGACGATATAGAGGTTTGTTTAAAATAAATATTTTTTAATATTAATGAAAAAGTACTGATTATTTCACTTTTAACAAGACATTTTTCCTACTTTGTAACTGAAATAATCTGCAGGTGGAACTAGAACTGGGTTGCTAGGCAACGGGCTGGGCTTGGCTGGTGTTGCTAGGTAACCGCGCCAGCGGAACTAGAACCTTTTCATCAATATTAAGGAATTACTTACTTATATAAAGCTCCTGAATATTGCTGGAAAGTTACTTTTAAGTAATTTTTTTCTTATTTCAGGTTTTCTAAGATAGTCACAGGATCAGAAAAACTAAAATTTTGTGTTTCTGGTTGGTGCAGCAGATTGTCCAATAAACACCTGATAATCAAATAGATTCTCTTTGATTGGGGACCAAAATGTCAGTTTGTTACATTTTCAGCTGCTGTGTTTCACTTTCACAGCAGAAGACATCTTTCCCATGTGTAAGTAAAATAATCTAGCAATTTTTCATGACTATTATGGAAATTTTTACTTAAAACAAGCCCGTATTTCTTGCAGAAATTATTTTTTGGTTAGATTTGTCTTATTTAAAGTGCAGTAAGATATTTGGACTGTAAACTAGACCTAAATGTCTTGTTGCTCTTTCTGAAAATGGCCTTTTTTGAGCCTGTTTGCTCCAGTTAATAATTAATCGATTACAAAATTGGATGACAGTTGTTTTAATAATCCGATTAATTGTTTTGGCAATAATGTTATTATGTAAAAAGAAACCATATTGTGTTTCGTAACTGTGATCTTGGTCTAATATGCTTTGTTTTTACTTAGGATTGGCTTTTATGATCAGCAAACTTTCAATAAGCCCAAAATTGTTGTGCTTCACTGGCCTTAAAATTATTAATATTCTGGTTTAACCAGGAAGTTTGACCCTGAAAAGACATGAAACATGCTATTTAGTTGCTAAATTATCTCACTAAATTAAAGGAGTAGCTATGAATAAATACTGCATTATGTAAAAGAAAAGAAGTGACAGTAAAAATGTGTTTGCTCGCATTTTTAACTGTGAAAAGAAGAAAATGAAGCCAAACACTCGTCTTCATGCTTTAAACATGTCAGAGACGGCTGCTGCTTCCTGGTTAGTTATGGATGATGCTTTGGATAAACGTTTGACCGTGAAAACACGATTTCACGGTCATGACGGAGGAGGAAGCATCAACACATCTGAAACGTTTTTTAGAATAAACAGCTTCTCCTTCTGGGCATACAGTTTGCTCAAGATCCTCCAAAGTGCATTTAGAGACGCCTGCTTTGAATACATCCAAACACATTTCCCTCCTAAAGATAGCTTTCATTTCCAGGTCAGTGTATTCAGGAAGACCACAGATGTTTGTTTCCCCTGAGGGGAAAGAACGGATCTAAAGACACCTTTAAAGTCTCCGGGGACAGAATTTAAGAAACCAGTCTCCGAAAATAGGATGAATCCATGTACTTATTTTATTCCTTTAATCAAAGAACAAACAGCAGGATCAAAAAATATATGATCAGCATTAAACACATCACTGAGTAAAGAGTGAGTGGCAATTATGACAAGGGAGATGATCTGAGAGGCGCTCCTGTTTAAGAATAGTTTGAAGCTGAGACGACTCGGAAAAACAAATCATGAAATATTCATGTTGCATATTGAAATGTTGATGGTTGGAGTCATTGCATTTCTTTGAAGATGCCCAAAGGAAACAAGAGACTGTTATTTATACGTACAGCTAAGCTCAGAATTGTTCATACCGCCGGTAGATTTAAGTCTGAAGTAATCGTTACGTTTCACCTGGTGACTGATGAAATATTGATGTTTCAGCTCGACGCAGACAGATTTAAGGCTTCGCAGCAAAACACAAAATATTACCAAGTAGTTTGGTCTAATTTTTAGTGTCATTATCTAAGGATACTTGAAATAATACAAAGTAAACCTACAAGCAATTTTTCAGAAAAATGTAGGAGCTTATTTTAAATTAAATAATTCCTTATTGACTGAAAATTACTGGTTCCACTGAAGATTATTTCACTTATAACAAAACATTTTTCTCACGTTCTAAGTGAAGCCAATCAGTTTTAAAGGATTTCTCCCAATTTACAAGACGTTACATTAGATTATTTTATTTTTGTACAGAATCGTTCTTAGATGAGGAGAATTTAGTCTGCTCAGTTCAGAAGGTTTTAGGGTCTCCTGTCACTTTAAATAAGCTTCTGCTGGCCACACCCACTAACTCAACGTTTACACTCAGACATGAAGATGACTTCAAACCCATGCGCAAATTTTACAACTTTAAATTTTTGAAAAGCAGAAGTGGAGCCTCCTGCACAACCAACAAGATTGCACCAAATGGTTTCTGCAATAACAAATCACTTTTATTTTCCAGCAGCCATTGTACAGCAGTAAAAACCAGTTGTCTGCTTCTGTTGCTGGGTGACAGGCTGGGCTTGGCTGGGGTTGCTAGGTAACGGCGCAGTGGCGGTTGAATCTGACTCAACATTTAGAGGGTTTTTGAAATGGTACATTTTCCAGATACAAAAAAAAACGTTAACTTATTCCCAATAAATGGCTGGGTGTTTTCCTTTCTTTTGTTTAGTTTTAAGCGTTTGGGTTCATTTAAAAGCAGTCGAGACCCAAATGGAAGCACGAAGACATGCACAGTGTGAGTTTTGCATAATAGGCCCTCTTTAGTTAAGTAATCGGCAGATCCCACCGTTCCCACCTTCACGTCTTCCCAGTTGCTTCTAGTTGTTTCCCTGTTACGCCACAACAAACTCACTTACATTTTCACTACCTAGTAAATCCTTGCAGGGTTCTTGGAGAGGCTAGTGGCCATTTTACCCCACCATCGTGTTTTTTATTTTGGCAGGAAGCGGGTGTACCCAGAGAGAACCACACATGCACAGGGAGAACGACGGCAGTGAAACAACACTAGTTCCAGCCTAGCATCTGCATTATCAGATTATTCTGTTATTATGCAGAGGCAGCGCTAATAAACCCAGTCTGAGTCGTTCCTGGTAAACTGCTGAGTTGGTATTGTGTGTGGTCTCCATGGGGACGTTTGGGTGTGCTACACCGATTAGCATGGATCTGTGGCTCAGCGTAGATTAGGCTGGATTGGCCGCCGTTCCTCCTGAGGTTTGGCCGACTCTCTGCAGAAACGCCAGGCCGCAGTTTTAGGCGTCGAGCCGCTGATGGAAGCGTCCGATCCCCCGGAGGGCCGCCGAACGGCGAAAGCTGTCAGCGAATGGCTTGTGTAAGCAGAGGAGATGCGTTTGATGTAGAGGATCGTACGGCTCCCGGCGGGGGCTGAGTCAGTCGCTGAGTGACGGGGAGCCTCAGCCGCTCCTCACGGCGAGCTTCAGAGGCCGGCTGCCCGCCCAGCAGCCCGGCCGCCTGCTGACTCGCTCTTTATGCTCGGTGGATTAGTGACGGATCTCTGGCAGGATCAGTGCTCAGGATGCTACAGCGACAAATGGAGGGGAGCCGTTTTCACCCCCCGACAGCAGCTGCACACGTTTGATCACATCCGTGACTTCACCGTAGCGCTGATCTCCCAGCCTGACTCAACCTACTGCTCTCCTTTTGTTTTGCTGCTGCAGATCAATGCATTAACCTTTCACATCTGAAGCTCTTCAGGTGTTTTCCTCTAAATCGCTGTCAAGCTCCTTCTGAGTTTCCACGGCTCTTACTCTTCTTATTATTGCCGTTTATGTGTCTGCTCTTTCACACATGGTAAGCAGGGGCGCGTCTAGATTTTTCTCCTTAGGGGCCCGGGCAGCAGGGTTGGCAGATTTGCCTAACTAGTGCTAACGACATGATTAACCAGATTAATCGTGATGCAAAACGCTAATCTTTGTACAATACAATATGAACTAACTAGCAGTAATTTAGCTCAAGCTAACTGGTGCTCAGTTAGCTTGAGCACTACCTAACATGATCTAGCATGAGAATTAGTTAGCCTTTTGCTAATCAAAGGGGCATGAGCATTGCCACAAGAGATTGTGATTGACAGCGCTAAGCTCCGCCTCCTGGCTCTCTGATTGGTTGTTTCTCATTACCATTGGGAAAAGACAGAGGAGCTAAATTTTTTAACACATCTCTTTCCTCCCATACTGTTACATAGTGACAATTTCAATAAATATGTTTAAAAAAAAACTTTTTTTAGTGAAAGTTACATTCTGCAGCTTATTATGTAAAAAAAACCAAACTTGAAAACAACAGAAAAACTATTAATGGACGTCATAAAGCAACAAAAGGAGCTTTTCTGTCATCTACTGACATGGATTGTGGACCAAACAGTAATCTATGTACGGTGTCAGCTCTGCTGGGAGTGGCCAGGCAGTGCAGCCAATCAGATTTCAGACGCAGCCGGTGCCCCGCCCCCAGCTACCCTCTGTGGCCACGCCCCTTTTCTGTAGATTTAACTGCCTTGCTGCCTTCCTCCTCCCTTGCCTCCTCTGGAGCTTACATGTCGGCTCCAACACGTCCTTTGGTTCGTCTTTTCTCGCCTCCTCCTCCACCTGGACCAATCCTGCTCTTCTTCTTTCCCCTTCTTTCTCTTCTTATCTCTTCTTCCCCTCATCTTGTTCTCCAACGAGTCGGTGCCCACCCCCACCCCACCTTCTTGCCACTCCAATCATATCTTTTGAACAAGTGCTGATTAATGACATACACAGACTAATGAATAATTCAGCAATAAGAGAGCGAGAAAGCAGAGTAGAGGAGGAAAGGGTGACGAACAAAGCGGTAGATGCTGAAGGAAAGAGTGCAGAGGAAAAGACAGCGAGGAACGAAGGGTTGAAATGTAACGGTTAAATAGACGATTAGCTTGTTTCACCTTTGACATTATTACATCTGGGGCTGAAACAATAAATCAGATTAATCGTGATTAAAATAGGTTTGTTGCATCTTTATGTGATGTTATCACACATCAAGCTGAAACAATTAATCATATTAACTGCAATTAATCGCAATTAAAATAGGCTTGTTTCATCTGTGACGTTATCACCACATCAGGCTGAAAAGATTAGATTAATTGTGATTAATCATGAGTAAAATTGGCTTTTCTCATCTTTATTTGACATTTTCACACATTGAGCTGAAACAACTGATTTAAATAATTATCAACTAATTTAGTAATCAATTAATCGTTAACTGGAGTCCCCCAGACAACCTGCTAAGCCCGGTGGTTGGGTGCGAGGGCCGTCTTTTTGAGTTAGAAACGTTTAAAGTTGACAGGAAATTTGAAAATATCACCTGATGATTATGGGTTATTGGAAGATTAATATCTGAACACCAACTGAAAGTCTTAGAAGTTGCAAACATTAAAAAAAACCTTAAGTAAATAGTAAATGCTAAGCCTGGTGGAGGCACAAGTAAAGCTTGGTGGCCCGCCAGGCTTATAATACACTGTGGGAACCCCTGGGAGTCTACAGGCTCAAATAAAAGGCCTTATGCTGAAAGAAACTCATATTTAAAGCAGTAATTAAACCAAAAAATATGCACATTTGCATCCAAATAATAATAATAATAATAATAAACATTTTCTTTTTTTCCCCAAAACTCCTCAAGAGGCAAAGTTTTATCTTAGCCTGGTTCAAATTCTGGAAAAACAAACGTCTTTTTGCTTTCCTATGTCAGAATATTAGGGCAATACTGTAAAAATAAGAAACATAAATTTCAAGAATAAAGTTGTAATATTATGAGATAAAGTCAGAATATTACCAGAATATAGACAAAATAAACTCAAACAAGTTTGTTCTCATAATATTTTGGTTTCATTCTTGCAGTTTTATGACTTTACGTTTGTAATTTATTTTTTATTCTAATAATTTTTCCTAGTATGGCCCCTATACTCCGATTAATCATTTAATCAAAAATTCATTTAGGCAATAAAATGTTTTCCTTATTTTAAAAGGACCTAATTTGTTTCAATGTATTTCTAATATTGTACAAAAAGGCTAAACTTTATTTTTCCGATTGATTGTTAGAATAATTGATTAATCGATAACAGAAATATGTCTTAGTTGCAGCTCTAATGACATCTGAAGTTATTGTCTTGTGACGCCTCCAAAGGAGCCATTTAGGAAGCGTTTTCTCAGTTAAGCATTTCTAATCTGTGGTCTGGAAGAAACCCAAGAGGGCAAAAGATGCCATTTTTGCTGCGAAGCCTCCGGTGGACAGGCCAGCGCACACAGTCTGCAGATCTGTAATGAGTCTGCTTGGTCGACACACTAACCATGCATATTCATGTTCAGAGCTCTGGGACTCGGTTCAGTGTGAGCTCCGATTGGTCCGATTCCGTCAAGACAGTCATCAGACCCGAAAGTGCTATTTATAAAAAGACTTCAAATGGTTCCAGGATAAGAATAAATATTCATTGTATATTTAGTCTATTTATCTATAAATATTAATGCAACCAGCATGTGCAGAAGTTAGAAAGCACATGTTTGCTATCACAGTTGTGGTCAGAAGCATGAAGCCGTAGAAAAGCTTTTTTCACATTTCAACCAAAACTTCAGTCTGTGCTGTTTGGTGATAGACGAACATGAAGCTGTGCATAGCTGCAAAGTGGAACCGGTGGTTAACATGCTCCCGCTAACACGCTAACATGCTAATAGCAGAGCTAATTTTTCCTTTAGCACTTTACCTAACGCTGAAAACTTTAGTGCACTTAAACACATTTTTCCTGATCATTTCTGAAGCACTAATTTACTTGGCTATTCTTTACATTTTCAGTTGTGTTGGAGCAGTTAGCATTTTTTATTCATGCTGTTATTTTGAAGTAAGCAAAGACTGTTAATGCAATAGTTTCATTTCCTGTCTAATTTTTTTCCCTTTATTTCAAACAGGAAACATGAAGGTACAAGATAAAACACAGACAGTAGAGAACTAGATAAAAACATAAATACAGATTATAAGGGAAAGAATGAACAAGCAAATTGTAAACTCAAAATTAAATTGATGATCATGGTTTGTAATGTGAACTTAAGTTAGCGCTTTAGCAGCAGCTTCAGCCAAATGCTGGCTTAGCAGTTGAGATTTAGCAAATTATAATGGTTATAATTCATGGTTTAGGGTTTAGCACAACTAGCTTTTAAGTGAGCGGTGCTCCCCACTGAATGGAGGAACTGGTTTTCACAATCTTTTAAAAGTGAAAGTCTGAAAAAGACGACACCCATATGTATTTACAACTCCTTAGACAGTACCTTCTAATAACTTAAAGTAGGCTATTCTAACCTTTTCAGAGTGTTTGTCCTGCTGGAAGGTGAAACAGTCTCAGCCTCTAACAGATTTCTTGCTCCATCCATCTTCCCATCAACTCTGACCGGCTTCCTTTTCCCTGCTGAACATGGAGGGTTGCATGTAGGCCAAAAATCTCTATTTTGGTCTTTTCTGACCAGAACACCTTCTTCCACTTTTGCTGTGTCACCTACATAGTTTGTGGCAAACTGTAAATAGGACTTCTTATCTCTGTCTTCAACAAAAGCTATAATTTGATGGAAGATTTTGGAGTGAACAGTTATGCTCCTGCTGAAATATTCCCCCACCTGAGCTATGGATCACTGCAGCTCCTCCAGAGTTACCTTGTTCTCTGGTTAATGCTGTCTATGACTGTAAGTTTAGGAACATACAGATGAATGGAGGAGAAGCTGAAATGAAAACCAATTAGCCATTTCAAAGCTAACAACAATGAATCAACTGTCAAGCATGGCAGTGGCAGCATTATGTTGTGGTGCTATTTCATTTTTCAGTGTAACAGGAGCATTACACAAACTCAGATCCAGCAGTGGGCAGCGCTAACTAAAAAGTTAGTTCTCTTAACACAGTGCTATGCTAACATGTTATTTAGTGGAAGCTAATGCTAAAGAGCTAAATCAAGATGTTATTTAGTGGAAGCTAATCCTAAAGTGCTAAATCAACATGTTATTTAGTGGAAGCTAATGTTAAAGCTAATGATGAAAGTTTACAAAACAGCCAACTTTGTTAACACTTCAGAATTTACTCTTGAAAAGTAAATTTAGGGGAAGCTAAGAGTGCTGAACATTTTCAATGTTAGAAAAATTCTAAAGCTCTAAATGAAAAACTAGCTCTGTTATTAGCGGGTTAGTGGAAATGTGCCAAGTGCTGTTTAAATCAACAGTTGTTCCTGGGGGCAACAGAAAGAAATACATAGCCGAATTGATTTCTGCGTGACGCCAGCAGGCCAACATTAAACTTCTGGACTATTCTTGACTTCAGTCTCATTAAAAATTTGTGGATGATCTTTGACATCCACCAATTCTGAAAATTAGAGTTGTCAGACATCCAGCCAAGCAAACTAGTGTTTCAGACATTAGCTTGAAGAATTAATTTAGGGGAAGCTAAGTGCTAAATATTTTCAAAGTTAGCTAAAGAGCTAAATAAAAAAATTAGCTCTGCTATTAGCATGTTAGCCGATTAATGTCAAACAGTTAGACGGCTACATCTAGACACATTTGAGTGTTTCTATGGGACAACAGAAAGAAATACACGGCTAAGTTAATTTCGGAGTGAATCAAACAGCTTCTGGATTAGCCTTGACTTCAAATCTTATTAAAATTTGTGGATGATCCTTAAAAACTGGGCCTGTTCAAAGAAATCTACTTATTATCACGTTAAATCAGGATGGCATTCGTGCTGAGTGTATGTAAACTTCTGACTGTTTGATGGGACGGATGTGGACTTCATTCAGTCCAGCGTTTTTGCTCGAATGAGTCATTCTCTCCCCACCGTCTGGCCCCCGCTCTCCCCCACTAACCTGTCACAGATTAAAAGGCTCATAACTGTGAAGAAATGCAGGATGACATCACTGTGGGTGTGTTTTTTTTTATGATTATTAATTGCCATCGTCATCATCGCCTCCTCCCGCCTCATCTCGTTTTTTTCCTTCCTGCCAGCGTTTGCCCCCATTTCCAGCTCGGATAAAAGCTGCAGAGAATGGCTGCAAATTACACTTTACGCCTGCAGCCGCTGGCGTTGATGTGTGATTTGTAGATGTTGTGGTAACGGTGCTTTGGTTTGGCATATGCATGATGTGTTAATAGCATGCGTCTGGAGACAAGGTTGTTGTTTTTATTCATCTTGGCGTTGTTGTGGCACCAGCAAGATGGATAAAGCTTTTTACGACGTCACATGACGAATCCTGCCTCTTCACTTGGGCTTTGCTCGTTAATTCGCCTCTTAAGGTGAATCATGATTGTTGCAAACCCCAAATTGTTATTTGGGGATTTTGTTGTGTTGGGATTAAAATAAAAACCAAAGATGTTGGACTTATAGGTGCTAATCAGAAGCTACATGTTCCTCCAATCCGATTAATATCTGTATTGATCCCAATATTGTAAAAAATCGGTGAATGATTCATAACAGTAGATCTATTCAGTCTATTTCTATGCTTTAATATCATATTTAGATTTCCTAATTGCACTTTCTGATTCATTTGAAAGGTTTGTTGCAGTTTTATTTTTAAAATGTTTGACCAAAGTAGTCAACTTATTGTTTTTGTCCGTTTCTGCGTTTCCATTACAAATGTGTGAATTTTCTGCTAATGTAAAAAATAAATAAAAAAAAACAATTTCACAATTCCTTTGTTTCCAATAATGAGAAAAATGATTGTAATCACACGTGAATAAGTTTTTTATGTAATAAGTCAGTAAAAACTTGGAGCTCCGTCATTATGGAGCTACTTCCTGTCGTCGTCGTCTTTGTGGTTTTTGCCAGTAGTAACATCTGGTTGTTGATCATGTGACTCGTGTAGTACTAAAAAAATGTTTTCCATCGCAGATTTGCAAAATAAACCAATTTTAATACAGCCAAAATAAAAAACTTAACCAACTGAGTTTTTTCTAAATTGCTGCGTTTCCATTAAGCAGATTTGTTTTCGATTGTCAAATTCTGCATTTAAATAGTCGGTTATTGACTTTTATCCTCCCAACTGAACTGACTGAACAAATTAAAGTTGTAATTTTTACAGGTTTGACCAAACTGTCAGTTGGTGCAGAGTCATGAAATGAATTTGTAGTTTATTATATTTATGCCTGAGTTTAAAAAAAAAAAAAAGAAACGTATTGAGTCTGTTCTGATTTCTGTATTGATAACAGAAGTGAAAATTTCCACTTATAAGTTAAACAAAATGCATCCCTGATGTAAGTGAAGTGATCAGATATTGGAAGTGGATCGGTGCATCGTCGGTCCCTCAGGTTCTTTATTTCGCTCCGTTTTCTGTTCCCCTCTCTGCAGAAATCTCCGTCAGCCTGCTGTCGGTCATCGTGACGTTCTGCGGCATCGTCCTCCTCTCCGTGTCCCTCTTCGTCTCCTGGAAGCTCTGCTGGCTGCCATGGCGGGACAAGGAGGGCGGCGGGCTGAGCCTGACGTCGGGGCTGCTGCCCGGGACCGCCGGGCTGGGAGGCGCCGCGGGGCCGTCGCTTTTACCCCCGCTGCTGCAGAGGAAGGAGGGCCACTCCTCTTCCTCGCTCTACCCCTCGCTGGGGCAGCAGGGGCACCCCCACTTCTCTGACCTGGTGGGGCTGGAGAGAGGGGAGGGCGGAGGGGTGGTCGGGGGGCCGAACGAGACCCAGGAGCATTCGTACCTGGACATGGACTCCTACCCCAACAATGCTGGTGAGAAATGCCCCTTTTGCCCCAACCTGCAGCTTTTATTTATTTATTTTTTTGTATTAATTCATCGATTCATTCCAAAATCTGAGCAACTTGAACCTGATTTTCTCTGCACTCAGTTACAAATTATTTATAGATTAACATATTTGCATGCTTGTTGTTCATTTATATTCAGTCATTTTAAATTACTTTCATCACTCTTAGATAAATTTTACAAACTGGAACTGAAGCTCTTTGATTTTCCAGCAGATTTATTTTTTCGTTGTGAGTTTTTGCTGCTGAACGTTGTTCATTATTGTAAAGATGGCCGCCCTTTTCCGACGGCGCTGCTGGCCTTTACAGTCCGGATGTCGATCAAAACACCAGCCTGTTTCTGTTTTTTACTGCTACAGCTGAACTGTAGTTACATTACTTCTCAATACTTGACATTTACTTGAGTATTTTTTTTTTAGAAAATTTACTTTTAGGAGTATTTTTACTTTTGCTTGAGTAAAATTTCTGGATTTTTTTTCCCCCTCTGAATGGAAAACAAACATATAAAAAAAAATTCACCAGTGACAGACCTGCAAGTTTAGTTAAAGTTTCTTAATCTTTTGGACTTTTAAACATTTTCTTTTGCTGATTTAGTTATATTTTGTTATCTATATAAACATTTTGGTTGTTAAAATAACAAAATTTCCACTTCACTTTATATTTTGTTTCATCTGATTATGTGATTTTTAAGTATTAAATGACTGATAATCTGATCAGATTCTCCAGGGGTGTTTCTGATCTGACTGTGGCCCGAGGGCCATTTGTGGCCCTTGTACTCATTTTGTGTGGCCCCCAGCTGTAATCAATAAAATGATACAAATTTTGGCTATAGATGCAGTTGGAGACTTTTAATTTGTAATCAAGACAAAAATGTTACCAACTTAATTTTTTGACACAGGAAAACGTAAAGAACAACACAAAGTATTTTATTTTAACCAAAAAAACACAATACTTTTTCTTTTTATCTATTTATGAAAAGATAAACTTATTTGTGTTTTTGTAAATAAGTGTTAGCAAAAAGTAAAACCAAGTTTATCCAAATCAGCTTTTATTAAAACTTGACTAAATATAGCAAAAGTTTTGAAAGAAAGTGACTGAAATCCAGTTCTTACTGCTAAAAATAAATGTATTCTATTAAACTCAAAATAAACTGAAAACTAGATGTTTTTCTTTTAAATCAGAACACGTGCAAAACCTGTTGCAGTGGATGAGGGCCATTGTAGAAAAAAATACAAATTAGTAAATATCTGCAAAAAATAACCTGAAATTTTCTAGAAAAAACAAGGAAATCTGCTGGGGGGGGAAATCTCATTTTTAGATTAATATCAGGAATTTTCTACAAAAAAACCTTGAAAATGTCTGAATTTCAAATGCTGAACAGTTTTCTATAAAATGTCCAAGTTTTCTAGAAAATTTCTGAGATTATTCACAAACGTTTTGGCAGAGATGTTCTCAGTTTTTCTGTCTTAAACGGCCCAAATGCGCCGTCATAAAAATCCCTTTCAAGTTTTGGTTCTGCATTAAACATCAGGCTGATTTATCATCTTCTTGATTTTACGTTGGGTTGTTTTCGGTCCAAAACTACTTTTGAGTCGCCAATTTTAACCCACATGACAAAAAGTTTGGACACTCCATACTTGAGTAGATTTTTACCAAATACATTTTTCCTCTTGAGTGATTTATTGGACGGCGACTCTTTTACTTTTACTCGTGTTGAAGCAGTTCTTCTCCTACTTTAGTGTAATTTCTGGGTGCTCTGCCCACCTCAGTCGGCAGCGTTAACTGAGACAGACGGGTTTGTTTTTGCTTCTCTAGGGACTCTGAAGCTGAGTCAAACGTCGCCGGATGTCCCCAACTCGGAGGGCGGGGCTCATCCCAACAAAGAGCTGCCCAACGCCCATTCCCAGCAGCAGGTCACCCCGCGGTCAGTCAGCCGACCGATTCCTCACCACTGAACTTAACGCATGCTAATTGTTTAAAATCAATATAATTGAATGTCAACTGGTGCAAAAATGTGTCTGAGCACAAACCGCCAGTCATCACAGGAAGGTCATCCTCAGGTCAGATTCTGCAGCGCCGAAAGAATCTGCTTGAGTTTGCAAAGTTGCATCCAAAAACAACCTGATATTATTGATTATTGGAGCTTTTTGGGGGTTTATGTGCAGAAAAAAGTTTGGTGAAATCCAGGCAGAAGGTCAAACTGAGATGATTAGAAGCGTAATGTTTAAAGAGAAATAAATACTTCTCTTCTGGGCCGTATCAAGATGATGATGTCCTCAGAGGTTGTCCCCAAATGTACCGATAAAGCTCATCAAATATTAATAAATAGCTGCCTCTATGTTTGGTGAGTACTTCTTGAAATTCAATAATGATAATTTGCAAAATAAAAAACTGAATTCTGAATAAAAGCCAGTACAAAGAATATAAAAATATAAAGTGTATTTAACTAAGTTATTCCCAAACAAAATCAATAAATCCCTTAAATATCACAGATTTGACAGCATAAAATTGGCAACAACATCAAATGATCATGAAGAAATTCAACAACAGATGAGAAGTTATTAAAGCTCATAACTGGTTCTTAATTTATGCTTCATTCAGTCAGCAGGTAAAGGAGAAAATAACCTGCAGAATCAGAAAATAATCTGCAGAATCACCAGAAAATAACCTGCAGAATCACCAGAAAATAACCTGCAGAATCAGAAAATAATCTGCAGAATCACCAGAAAATAACCTGCAGAATCAGAAAATAACCTGCAGAATCAGAAAATAACCTGCAGAACCAACAGAAAATAACCTGCAGAATCAGAAAATAATCTGCAGAACCAACAGAAAATAACCTGCAGAACCACCAGAAAATAACCTGCAGAACCAACAGAAAATAACCTGCAGAATCAGAAAATAATCTGCAGAATCAGAAAATAATCTGCAGAATCAGAAAATAATCTGCAGAATCAGAAAATAACCTGCAGAATCAGAAAATAACCTGCAGAATCAGAAAATAATCTGCAGAACCACCAGAAAATAACCTGCAGAACCACCAGAAAATAACCTGCAGAATCAGAAAATAACCTGCAGAACCACCAGAAAATAACCTGCAGAACCACCAGAAAATAACCTGCAGAATCAGAAAATCTGCAGAATCAGAAAATAACCTGCAGAATCAGAAAATAACCTGCAGAACCACCAGAAAATAACCTGCAGAACCAACAGAAAATAACCTGCAGAATCAGAAAATAATCTGCAGAATCAGAAAATAACCTGCAGAATCAGAACATAACCTGCAGAACCACCAGAAAATAACCTGCAGAATCAGAAAATAATCTGCAGAATCAGAAAATAACCTGCAGAATCAGAAAATAACCTGCAGAACCACCAGAAAATAACCTGCAGAACCACCAGAAAATAACCTGCAGAACCACCAGAAAATAACCTGCAGAATCAGAAAATAACCTGCAGAATCAGAAAATAACCTGCAGAATCAGAAAATAACCTGCAGAATCAGAAAATAACCTGCAGAATCACCAGAAAATAACCTGCAGAATCAGAAAATAACCTGCAGAACCAACAGAAAATAACCTGCAGAATCAGAAAATAATCTGCAGAATCAGAAAATAACCTGCAGAATCAGAAAATAACCTGCAGAACCACCAGAAAATAACCTGCAGAACCACCAGAAAATAACCTGCAGAACCACCAGAAAATAACCTGCAGAACCACCAGAAAATAACCTGCAGAACCAACAGAAAATAACCTGCAGAACCACCAGAAAATAACCTGCAGAATCACCAGAAAATAACCTGCAGAATCAGAAAATAACCTGCAGAATCAGAAAATAACCTGCAGAATCACCAGAAAATAACCTGCAGAATCAGAAAATAACCTGCAGAATCAGAAAATAACCTGCAGAACCACCAGAAAATAACCTGCAGAACCACCAGAAAATAACCTGCAGAATCAGAAAATAATCTGCAGAATCAGAAAATAACCTGCAGAATTAGAACATAATTTGCAGAATCACCAGAAAATAACCTGCAGAATCAGAAAATAATCTGCAGAATCACCAGAAAATAACCTGCAGAATCAGAAAATAACCTGCAGAACCACCAGAAAATAACCTGCAGAACCACCAGAAAATAACCTGCAGAATCAGAAAATAATCTGCAGAATCAGAAAATAACCTGCAGAATCAGAAAATAATCTGCAGAATCAGAAAATAACCTGCAGAATCAGAAAATAACCTGCAGAACCACCAGAAAATAACCTGCAGAATCAGAAAATGATCTGCAGAATCAGAAAATAATCTGCAGAATCAGAAAATAACCTGCAGAATCAGAACATAATCTGCAGAATCACCAGAAAATAACCTGCAGAACCAACAGAAAATAACCTGCAGAACCACCAGGCTGCGCAGCTTCTAGTTTCTATTTTTCCTTCGTTTTGCTCATATTTCTGACTCCCTGTGTGATTTCAGACCCAAGCCCATGACTCACCAGCTCTCCAGCCCAGATTTCCACGGCGAGGAGAAGGAGCAGGTCACCTGCATCGGGCAGATCAAGCCGGAGCTTTATAGGCCCAAAGGCGACCAGGGCGAAGGCAAGCAGGGCGACACCTGCGGCAGGATCTGCTTCCTGCTGCGCTACGCCTTCAAGTAAGCGAAGCACGGCTGGCTGCGCACTCTGACAGGAGGCTGACGCTAATTTAGCACATTTAGCTGGGAAATGCAGAACTGGAAGCACTGGGCAATTTATCTGGAACAACTTGTTCAGCTTTTGCTCATATTGTTTTTAAGGTTTGGAAAGTGCTTGATTTCTCTGCAGAGTCATTGAAAGTGCTGATATTTAAGCTGCATAGTTTTGTAATAAAGTGCGATCTGAGTTTTGGTTCAACTTTAAATAACGTTTTAGGCTTTTAGTCAGATATTTTTATACCCTGAATAAAGACACTCAGGTTTTCAGAACTCAAGACTGACTTTAATTTTCTGAGATCAGAAGTCAGAGTTTAGATTTTTTTTTTTTTTTTTTTTGTTTCTCAGAATTTTTTTTTCTCAGAACCTTAATTTTTTTTGCCTTGGAATTAAATTTTTTTTTTCTTTTCAGAATTGTTGTTTTTCCCCCCACAGAATTATGAATTTATTTCTCAGAAGTCTCACTTTAATTTTCTGACATCAGAAGTCAGAGTTTTGATTTTTTTCTTCTCAGAATTAAATTTTTTTTTCTCAGAATTTAGATTTTTTTTTTCCCCTCAGAATTTTGAAAAATTTTCCTGAAAAGTCTCATTTTATTCATGTTAAACTTAAAGAGAGACTCGTGTATAAAATCTGATTTCTGACTTCAGACAGAAACTACAGTGACTTCTTCACCGTCTGAAGTTAAATCAAACTAAACTTTTCTTGTTTTGGTTAGTTAAAATTACCAAACCTATTTCTGTTTACTAAGTTTATATATATATCTATATCTATATATATACATATTTATTGCTCAGTTTTAAATGCTACACAGCTTACCAAGAACATTTTTTTAGAGATTTATTTGTAACTTTCTTTGTATATTATGTCTAAGCATTTAATTTGAGCAGGAAGGTCATTAACATCATGTGTTTGTTTTAATGTGATGGATATTTGTTATTTCTCATGGATCAATAACTTATTGATCGTCTCATATTTCATACGTTAAACAACGTTGTTGAAATTGGGGCATTTTTTGGTAAATTAGTTTCTCGGACCAGTTTGTTGTTTACGCTGTGTGAGACTTTTCAAAGCATAAAGTTTTGTTATATTTTACTTAACCTTACCCCTGTTGAATATTATCATTAGAAACAGTGACAGTGAGTGAGTGTGGTGCTGGAAAAGTTTGATTACCTTGAAACGGGTTGGATTTTCCAGTGCGAACCGCGGCTTGTCTGCCGTTTTTAAGACAATGCTGGAAGTCCGACCCACATTTTATGCACAACACCAGCCGCTCCCTTTGATTCTGCGATGCCCTGCAGCGCTGTGAAAGCTTTCACCGACTTGCTTGATTGGGTTACGTGTGAAGGAGCAGAAGTGGTTTAAAGAGGGTCTCATGTTAATGGAGAAACCATGAAAACATAATCTGAAAAGACACAGTGGGAGCCTTGAAACGTATTCAGACCGACACTGGCTCGTCCTTCGGCCCGAGGTTCCTTCCTCTTGCATCGGAGTCATGTGTGAAATGACTGAAGAAGTTTGACCTCCGCAGTTACACCAAGCAGAGATCAAAGGAGTCTCTGACACAGCGGCCATGATGGATATGTGAGCGCGAAGCAGCAGGACTGAATCCCTGAACGCTCCTGAAGGAGGAGATCGTTTCTGCAGCAAAGCTTGGGAACCGTTCTGGGTTTTCCACCAGAAGGGTTCAAATAGTTGGTCAGCAAAAGTCCTGCATGCAAAAACACAACATGCAAAGTAAATTTGGTCTAGTTTCTAGTGCTAATATCTGAGTACACATAAAATAAGACAAAACTGACATATAATTAACTTTTCAGCAGGAAATGGGAGGTTGTTTTATTCAATAATTAATATTTACTGAAAAAGATATTAGTCTCATTATTTAACTAATACATTTTTACCATAAGTGAAATAATCTGCCAATGGAGTTTGAGACTGAGCTCATAAAGTTTCTAGAAAAAACGTTTGAAATTTCTGAGTTTGAAAAGTTTAAAATTTGCTAGAAGAAATTCTGAAATGTTGAGCCTAATCTCAGACTTTCTGCGGGTTTTTTCTTACAAATTCTTTACTGTCAGAAATTTATAAGTTTTTTCTAGGAATTGTCTCAAAATAATCTCAATTTCAGTTTTTTTTTGCAAATTCTTTACTTTTGGAGCTCAAAAACTCAAATTTCTTTAGAAAAAAGCTTAAATTGACATTTCTCAATTTGAAAAGTCAGAAATGTTCAACTTTGCAAAATCAGAAACTGTTTGACTTTTGAAGCTCAGAAATTTTCATATTTTTTCTAGAAAATCTCAGAGATTAATTTCAAAATTTCAGAATTACTCGATGGAAATTAACTAAATTTTTGTCTACCTGCGGTGAAGCTAATGCTAACCTGACCATAACGGTTATGCCATCAGTATGTGACGTATTTATGCTGAACATCCTTTACTCTTGGGCTGAGGTGTTGGTGTCACACTGATCGTTATCGAACCGATCTGCTGCTAAATGGGGATCGCGGTTCTCAGCCCTGCTGGATCTGAAGGGCATGTCGGGTCTGCGGGGGGCAGCTCTGCATGCCTTCCTGCCCTGACACGTTGAAACATTGCAAAGCATGAAAGTGCTGATGGTTGGAGAAAAGAAAGGGTGCGACCGTTTCATTCATGAATTATATATGTGAGCCGGTTTGAGCAGCAACCTGCATCATCAAAGGACAGAGAATTAGCCTAATGGAGGAAACGGCAAAACAAAACCATTCCTGCGTCTCGTTTAAGTCGGCAGATGACGTCTGTCTCTGTAGTTATGGAGTGAAAAACAAAGGTTGGCGTTGCTGCAAACAGTCACCTGGCGATGGGATTGGTGCGTTAATGTGTGAGACCCGCTAACAGTCGATGTCAGACCTGCTCCTGTCCTCCGGGAAACGCATTTCTATTGACAAGCCCATTAAAAGCTGACACGTTTCCACAGCGGGAATAACGGCGAGCTTTCCGTGGTCTGCCAGGAATAAGGTGGCGGAGCCTGTTGGAGCTGCGATAGGAGAATTCACTCTGAGGAAACATCAGGAAATCCTGAGTTATTCTCCAACACAGCTCCTTAAAAATGATTTAATTTCAATTTTATGTTTCCAAGGTTTGGAAAGTGTTTGATATTTTGTAATAAATGCAATATAATGATATAATTTGCATTAATTTGGAAAACATTATCATTAAAACAAGATGCTTTCATGTGCCTATAAAAAGTTGTGTTTTAATGTTGGTTAAAATGAACAAATTGTTTCTAAATACCAGAAAATGTAGCGAGAACATTTTTAGATATATTTTTAAAATTCTGGTATAAACAAATCAAATACAAGTCTTAAGATTAAGAGAACACACACAGAAAGAAAATATATTCTGTATATTCTGCTTGAAGGTCGTTTATTGGAACTGGTCGATACGGCTGAAAAACTGATCACAATATGAGTGTTTCATATCAGTCGATAATTATTGATTAGATTTTTGTTTTAATATCTCAAACTGTTATCGTTGTTTTCTCCTTCAACTCCACAGTTATTTTTATTTTTAAGCAGTTATAAGGTGAAACCTGGAACAGGGCAAGCTAACAGGCTGTTGCTAGGTAACCAAAGAGTGAGTGAGTTGCTAGGTAACCAAAGAGTGAGCGAGTTGCTAGGTAACCAAAGAGTGAGTGAGTTGATTCCACCAACTTAGCTTAGCTAGCCGTGAGGTTGAGCAGCTAAGGTCTTTCCTCTGCCTAGATCTCCCAGAATGCTGTGCGGTTTTGGATCGGAGTTCAGTGAAATTATTAAACACTGTGTTGGACAATATCTATCACGTGTCTATCATGATTGATTGATTGATATTGTTATTGATTTATTGCCCGGCTCCAACCCGATTTGTTTGGATTGTTTTAGTGCCGGGGTGTCCACACTGTGGTCTGGGGGCCATTTTTGGCCCATAAAATGATTTTGTTTGGCCCCTGAACACAAATCAAATACTAAAAATTTGGCCAACTGATGACCCCAAAATTAGGAAATGATCTGTTTTTCTTTTAATAAGGCAACAATCTGGAGCCTCTTTGTGTTTTGGATCTTTAAGGATATCTAGATTTCATGTTTATTATCAAGCATTAAAATAAAAATAAAAAACACAGTTAACTAAGTTTAACATTGTCAGTTTATTGAATCTTGTTGCCCATAGGTAATTTAAATTTGTCAGAATTTTGAAATTTCATTATTAATTTTGCTTATTATCAAGCAGCATTTTGAGTTTTTTGAATTTTGTCAGTTTTGGCCTCCGGAGGAAAAAAAATTAAAAATAAAAAATAAATAAAAAACACCACTGATGTAATGAATATTTATTATTCCTAATGGCTAAATTATTTACTGGTATGTGTAATTGAAATAAAGTAAACGTAGATTTATATTTTATATGATATTTTATTTATTTTTAATTAGCGTTTTGTTCTGGGTGTACAGGGTGTGAGAGATGTTTCAAAACAAAGTTTAGCTGTAGAATCTTGAATAAAATCATAAATCACTGTTAAAAAAGCAATAAATTAATATTAAAGTAAATTAAAGTAGTCTTTGTTTTTATCTCATGCTTGAATTTTCCTGTGGAAGAAATCTACAAACGCTGCTAATAAAGACGCTTCATTGCATTAGTTTCCTTTTCTTTCCAGTTATTATTAATCTGGTTAATTAATTAGAAAACGTAAACATTTATCCTGAAGCGCAGCATGGTGCAGCATCATCTTGATTCGACCTGACTGCGTGTTTATGTGGCTGGATGCGAGTCGGGGGTAAACGCTTGTCCAGATTCTCCACGGCTCTGATGTCAACACACATCCTGCGGACGCTGCAGCTGCTGCAGGTCACTGTCTGCCGTTTGCCCCGCTGATCCGGCCTCAGCCTCCAGCTCACGCCGGCCTCCTGTACGGCAGCAAATGAAGTGCTGACAGCCTCGTTAACACATGGAGACGCAGCCTAACGAGGTCTGATTAAAAGCCTCCGAGCTGTCCTCATCTTCATCTGGTAATTAAATGCATAATAAACGGCGAAGCGTTCGTATGTGCAGACATCAGCGCCGGCCCGCGCGGAGATCTTATGTTTGTTTGCGTGACAGAGATATTTTCAGTCCTGCTCGGTTGTTTGTGTGTTTGTGCAGAAAGGGGCTGTTAGGCTATTTTTATACAAAGGCTGCTGATTGTCCAATTTCTAACTAATGTGTGCAACCTTTCAACATGTTTTTGTGTGGAGAAGTAAGAATAGCTGCAGGGCACAACATCGTGATCCGCCACCTGAAGGTTTCTGGTCTGAGTGGCTTTTTCAGAGTTCAGTTTAACTCATTCTGAGTCTTATCCGTGAACAAAGTCTTCTTTAGATTAGGGCTGAAATGATTAATCGTGATTAATCGGTTAATGAAACAATCGATTAATCGTTAACTGGAGCATACCAACTCAAAAAAATACAAATTGTTGAAAGAACACCGTGCTTAGAGCAGTAATTGAGTCAAAACTGTACAAACATACATTTTGTATTTAAGATAAAAAAAACATGTCTATAAATATGTTCAACCCAAAACTCCTCATGTGGCTTTACCTGCACCTGGTTCAAATCCTGTAAAGTCTTCCTGTTTTGGTGCAGAGTTATCAGATAAATTTGTAATTTAATGCATTTCTGTCTGTGTTTTATTTAAGAAAGAAGCGTTTTCAGTCAGGTCAGCCTGGTTTTGTGTATCGGATCGGTGTCGGTCGATACTAATGGGTATCAGAAGTGGATAAAGTGGACCGGTGCATCCGTAAGGCTCATCCCAGGACGTTAAAGATAATAAACGAGCTCCGTTCTGTGTGCCTCTCTGTTCTTCTGCGCTCACTGAGCTGACGGTGCAGCTCTGGAGATGGCGCACACAAACACTCGCCGGCTATTCTTGCTCCGTCTCTTCTTCTCCAGAGACTCTCAACCCTCCCACTCCAATTTGTGTGCACGAGTTCAGCACAGGTGTTTCGGTGTTTGTGTGTGGGCTAATCCTGTCTGAGTCTCAGCGTGTTTGTTGTGCAAGCCCTGACTCCATGTCTTACTTTAAGGATAATTCGGTTCTGCTTTCTCCTCGTCTCAGCACGGAGCAGTTGGTGGTTAAGATACTGAAAGCTCTGGACCTGCCAGCGAAGGACGCCAACGGCTTCTCCGACCCGTACGTGAAGATCTACCTACTGCCAGACAGAAAGAAGAAATTCCAGACAAAGGTGCGTCCCGCTCGCCTCCGTCCTCGTCGGGAATCGGCTGTTATTCCGGTGAAAGGAAAACACTTTCCCACCAGTTTCATTCTGCTCTAACAACCCATGGAGAATTACACAGTCTCACTAATGTAATCCCATCTAATCAAGTCTGAGGCACAATTTATGCTGGATAATGTGCTTCAGATGAGAACTGCAGATAACTGTCACATTTTCCTGGGGTTTGAAGACTCTTCAGTCTGGTGTGAGGGAAAGCAGATCAAGATCAGATTGATTTACAGCGACGCGTAACGCCTCGCTCTTCAGAAACCGTGTTGCCAGATTGGGCTGTTTTTGGTGAGGTTGTTCAAATCCAGATTACTTTTCACAACATTTGGCCAAATAAATTTTCAGGAAGGTAAACCTTTTCCTTTTTTATTGTACTTCCAACAAAAGGGCAACAGTTTGATGCTATTGGACCAAACAAATATTAGGACAGTTGAGAAAATCAGTTTTAATGAGGATAATAATTTGCTATAGTTCATTTAAACTAAAAAAAAAGTTTCCATTCATGACTTTATGTCTAAATGTTGGTTTTTACAAGGTAAAAACCAACATAATATAATTTTCCATTTTGAGATTATCTGAGAAACGATGAAAATGAATATTATACTTACCAGAGACTGACCTAAGAGGTAGCATGCACAAAAAGAAAAACCTGGAATTGAGCCCTGCTGGATGCCGTATTGTAATGATACCATAAGTCACGACGTAAAACTGGAGCAATTTGAGAGCAGTGAACAAGCTACTGATAGACCTGAACAAAGTGAATTAAACTCTGAAATGTGATGCTTCAGTGCCTCTGAGATGTCATTAAAAACTAAATAAGATGACGGCTGTGGATAAAAAATACACTGTAGACCTAAAGTTAGAGGGAACAGAAAGTCTAATTAAGACGAGTAGTCCTGCTAAAAGAGGTAAAAATTATTTATTGGAGGGGTTATGTTCCCTTCATTTGTAGTTTTGGTTCATATTTAATATAAAGATGGTGCTGCTTTCTGTTGCTGGTACAGAAAAGTGAATGTTAAATGAATTTTCCCTTCAGAGAATCTTAGTTGCGTTGTGGAAACTGTCAAAGAGTGAATGGTAACCTGCATAACTTTGAGCTTAAAGCAAATGGTTGGAGGTGCTATAAACACAACAGATTAATAAAAAATAACAATACTTTTCAATGCAGCATTTCATAAAGATCCAAGGTTTAATAAACTCATCTTTCCTTCTGGTTTGTCCAGAGTGGGAACAACTGAGAGGTTGTTTGGGCCTATTGGTTGCCACAGGTGACCAATTAAGCTTCCTTGAACAGGTTGGGATCGGCTTACGGTCTACACAAAACATGTTCACTGCATATTCAAAATCATTCTGTTTTAGAGCATCTTCTCACTATAAATCCAAATAATCTGCTGCAGGCCACGCCCCCCAGGTCAATGGTTACACTCTCAGGTGAAAATAGCTGCAAAAAGATGTATAATTATGCAACTGTACATCTTTGAAAAGCATAAGTAGAGCCTCCTGCACAACCAACAGGAATGCAGCAAGTGGTCTCTGGATGGTAAGTCAACAACAAAACACTTGTCTGTTCCAGCAGCCATTGTACAGCAGTAAAATCAGCTGACCAAAGCTACTGGCACTCAGTTTGGGTTGCTAGGTTACGGGGCAGAACTCTACTGTGGTTGCTAGGCAACAGGCAGTGTCTGCTGATATGTGACGTTACATTTCGGGTGTTTTTGAACCAGCTCATTTTCCAGACAGCAAAAAACATAAACAGGCAGATGGTTATTTTTTTTTTAAGCACTTTGGTCGTTTTTAGAAGCAATTGAGACTCAAAATAACAGTTTTAAAACGTGTGAAAAGTGAACTTTACACAATGTGTCCCCACTAACCAGATATAACTCACCGTTGTTGTTTTATGACATCCCTTGGTTCAGTTTCAAAATGTCTGGTTCTTTCTTCCAGCAGCTTTACGCCACAGATCTGATGCTGTTCAGTTCTTCTTCTACTAATAATGGCTTTAGAAAACACATGGTCAGTTGTACCAGTTGGTAAACCTGACTCTGTTGCTCGTAGGTTGCAGACTCACAGAAGTCCTTCTCTCTCTAGCTTTGCCCTAATGAACGACTAATATGACTCCACAGAAATGTTTTTTTACTTTTAAGGTTTTAGCACCTCATTGATACTAAAAGTAGCTAACTAACTTTGAGTCTTGTTCCTTGTGTAGCAACATCAACCCTGAAGATTAGCATGAATTTAAAGGTAAGATGTGTTTACTGAATGGAAAAATGTCAGACTTTTTCATTTCCTATGTGCCAATCACCAGGACGGGACTGAGAAGCTGAATAGGACCCATTTCCAGTAGATGTGGGGTTCTCCAGAGCTGCCATCCTGCAGCTTTTTGAAGCAGCCCTTATCCAGCACCACTGGATCAAATGAATAGCTTGTTACCAGGCCTTTGCAGAGCTGAATGACATCCTGATTAGGTGTGTTGAAGAAGGGGTGCTTCTAAAACTCCAGGATCTCTGGAGGGCTGGATTTGGGGACTCGTCTCAGTACAATGTGCTGTTAGTCAGCCTCTGCTGCCTTGCACCAGAATAGTTTGTTCATTGTAATCCGTACAGATGGCAGACATTAAAATGGAATGTCTGGTTCAAAAATGTGAAAAATGTGCAAAATTTATATTTTGCACATTTTTGGGTCTCAATTCTAAATGCTTAAAAAAAAACAAATGATATTTTTTGGTAATAGGTTCATATTTTTTGGTGTCTGGAAAATGATGAGTTTCACAAGCCTCCTGAATGTAACAGGGCACCTTCTGCCTGTTACCTAGCAACCCCAGCAGAGCTCCAGGACTTTTGGTTTACAATGGCTGCTGGAAAAGACGAGGGTTTTATTGTTGACTTACCATCCAGAAACCACTTGCTGCATTCTCGTTGGTTGTGCAGGAGGCTGCACTTCTGCTTTTCAAAGAACTATGGTTGTACATTTGTGCATCTGTTTGTAGCCATTTTCACCTGAGTGTAAATGTTGAGTTGGGGGCAGCAGCTTATTTGGATTTAAAGCGAGAAGAAGCAGAACTGAGCAGACTAAAATCTCATTATCTAAAAATTATTTTGTGCAAAAATCTTATGAACATGTTTTGTGTAAACCATTGACCTATCCTAATTTGTTCAAGAATTGGTTAGCTATAAACTAAAACAAGAAAACAGTTTACTGAAGTGCTTTTATATTTGGAAAAATATTAAGTCAGACCTTCACTAGCTGTTGTATAATTCCCACCCGGCTTGAGGTAATATTTGAGAACATTTCAGGATGTTCTGTATCAGAAAATGTTCCTTTTGCTCCAGAGAATCAACCTCCCTCTGTCTCAGCTATCCTCTGTGGAGAAACTCAACATAACTACTTCCAAATGTGATATATGGCGGTGAACTTATATCCATAAACACCAGCAGTACTTCAGAAGAGCACTGGAACAGTCACAGAAGTGGGACAGAGTGAAAAGCAGAAGCTAACGTCGCCGATGAAGCTGTAGCCGTTAGAAGAAGCTCCCTCTTGGTTTCGCCTTTTGTTCAGCTGTCTCTCGCGTGCAACAAAAGATCCCTCAGCCTTTGAAAAGCATGAATGCTTCTGTAATTTACATAATGTGGCTCCCATTTTTTTTGTTTGAAGTGTGTCTGATTGTTTAATTTCAATCACACCCTCATTAACATTGAAATTTTACACCTTTCATATTTGGAGCTCTTTTATCACACACCCCGCCGGCTGATTGTGACGCCGGCTCACAGAAAGATGTTCGGAGGGGTTTGTGTTTCTAAGAGCCGGCGCTTCGCCATCAGACGCATGTTTGGCGACCATCAGGTGCTGATAAACCGGACTGACAGACCCGCTCTGGCGGAAAGTCTTCGTTTTCATTTCTGTTGGTGTCTGGAAAGTCATGTGACGTTTCAAAAACCTTCCAAATGCAAAGTCACAAACCCCGACGGCACTGCGCCTCACCCAGCAAAGAACCGTTACCTAGCAACCCCAGCGGAACTCCGCCCGTTACCTAGCAACCGAAGCTAGGCAGTGAGTGTTTACTCCTCGACAAGATTTATACCAAAGGCTTTTCCAGCAAATCTATCCCAATTTGGTGATTTACTTGATGATTCTGATGATTTATAGGAACAGCAGCAGCAGCTTCTACGCCCCACAAATCTGGAACAAACTTCCGGAAAATCGCAAAACAGCCGAAACTCTGAGTTTCTTTAAATCTAGACTAATAACCCGCCTGTTTAGATTTGCTTTTGTACCGTAATTAATGAAACACTAGACAACATTTTGGAAAAATGTAATGTTTTTTGTGTTTTTATGATATAAAGCACTTTGAACTGCCTTTTTGCTGAAATGTGCTATAAAAATAAACTTTGATTGATTGAATTGGAGGAGTTTGAAGGCAGATGAGGTTCAGGAAAATGTTACAAATGAAATCAGCAATCTTATTTCTCATTTGAGCTTTTAGTTGACCTGGAAAAGATGAAGAAGTTTTGAGCACAGTCACATAAAAAGAGAAATGAGAACCTTCCCTTTTAAACTTCTTGCTTCAATTCAGTGGATTTGTTTTGATCATTCTCTCCAAAATGGAATAAAGAAATTCATTTTTATCCTTCCGGCACAGGAATAAGGTCAGGCCATGGGTTAAGGTTTAAATGCACTTTTCATCCGTGAGTCATCCGTCTTTTCTTTATCTCCTCTCCAACCAGGCAGCCAGACTTTCTTATGATCTTTGATCAATAGTTGAGGGTCTCTGGGGGTCTTTTAATGTTTTCTCTGAACTTTGGCTGCTTTTTTTGTTCATTCTCAGTGCATTGGCCCATACATTTCCAAATGATTGTTTTTCCTGTCTGGTAAGCCACTTATTTTGTATTTATGAATTATTCTGACATTAAAAGGTCCTTGAACTTGACGTATGAGTCAGTGTGGAGTTTAAACTTAATCCACAATTTATGAAGCCATTTTTAGGTTCCTTTGAAAATCTTTTTCCAGAATTTTGTCACATTTATTCCTCTTTAATCCATGAAAAATTACTGAAGATATCATATTCTGAGTCCATATTAAGCAGTGAGCAACACTGTTGAAAGTGTTGTTCACTTTAAAAAATCAGGTTTCACTAAAACAGTCATTTTCCAACAAGATATTATAATATATACCTCCAAACTGTAATTTGTTGGTAAGCTTGTTGCAATAAGCAATAAATAAATTAATTGCATGATATTTTCCATTTCCATAATTGTTTTTTCTTCTCGTGTCTCTATTTCCACCAAAGTCTGGTGCTTTGGTCTCAACTTGCTTCTCTTTTTGAAGAATCATTTTGTTTACAGAGACTTCAGTGTCCATTTTATTTGTTGATTTGTTTAGTTATTTTGGATATTTACAGTGTTTTCCATTTCCAGTGTTAAATGCTAATTAGAATTTAAAGTTTATTGATCTTTGAGAGGCTGTGCTGTATTACTTTAATATTACTTCAAAATGGTCTCAAAACAATATTATGAATTTCTGGGACAATTTACTGTTCAACAAAATGTGTTATTGTGACAGGCCTATTTTTTTTATCAATCAATCAAATTAATTGTTATAGCACATTTATAGTTCACAACTCTAAGATAAAAAGTCATTAAAACAACCTACAGTTTGAGAAACCAGTAATAAACGTTACATTTTGTCAATCATCAAAATCATTAAATATGTTGGTCAATGTTCCATTTATTATGGTACAAAAGCAACTCTAAACTAAAACTAATGCAAATTTTTGACAGACGGAGACAACTGAACGGTGAAGCGGAGAAATTTTCACCAGTGATGGTTTTGTTTCTGTTCAGTCGAATTCTCAACAGGTTTCCAGAAACTGGTGCCGCTTACGTTTCCAAAATGTTTCGGATAAAAAAGGTTTGTGTTTCGCCACAGCACGGCGAGAGGAAAGGACAAAGCAAACACTTGTTGGATATTTAAATCAATCATCACAGCAGTGGGAGTGAAAACTCAGCGTGTTTTCAAAGACATGAATTCCAGGGAAATGTTTTTTTTTCCTGTGTGTTTTAGCTGGAGAGACGAAGGTACAAACTGTGATGATTGTCTGAAATCTGTGTCTTAAAAAAGTCTCTGGTTTTCCTCTGAGGAACCTCGGCTCGCTTCTGAAACTGCAACAAAGTAATCAATGGAAAGACTCAAATGTCAAAATGATTATTTAATAATCAGGGCTGATGCCATACAATGCAGCTCTCAAGTTACTGTGTAATTATTCAGCATGAACCCGGCGTTCGTCTGGACTCCTGGCCAGAGGCAATTATTAACGAATACGAGGAGGAGGGTCTGAATACGTCTCTTTCTATTTACTGTGTCCATTTCATAATTGCTGAGGGCAGTAAAATTATTAATAGCAGGTGGTTAAAAGTATTGAAGCAATTAAACTGTTTTATTTAAATAGTTATTACATGTAGCCTTTTATTTTTACTGCTCATTTTTTAAAGATCTCAATGAAAATGCTCACTTTTCTCAACAATCTGGTCTAATTATACCGATAAATGCCGTTTAAATTGGCCAAATGTGATTTTTAAGGCAAACAGAACAACATAAACAAATCAAATTTGAGTCAAAAAACATGAAAGTTTTCAAACAAGAAAGGTAAAAAGTATTCAAAGGGCATCATTTAAACAGTTTGTATGAATCGTTTGGGGCTTTTCTACCAACGTAGCTGCAATCAGACATCTTTACTGTCCAAGTTTTTCAAGTTTCCTAAAGCTGCAACTTTGCTCTTTCTCCTTCAGTCTTTTCCTAAATGTTTTTATTTAAGATGCTGATTAACCTGTAGATGTCGCTCGGTCTGATCTTTGGGATGACTTTGCTGAGGTGTCCACTGCTGGGAAAGTTTTCCACTGAGGAATAATTATTTTCTCTGGAGAAATATAGATTTTAATTGCATCTTTTCAGATTCATAAACGTTAGTAGTAGTGAGTTTTATGGCTGTTGCATCCTGTCAGAATAGTTCTTGATGAGCAGCATGTAGCAGATAATTTTCCTCTAAAGGAGACTTTTAAAACTTCAATTAAAGTAGCATGCTCCTCTCATCTATTACACCATATTTAAAAGGCTATATTTCCTCTGAGTGTTTTCTAAATTTGCCGGTGTGTCTCTCAGGTCCACAGAAAGACCTTAAACCCAGTGTTCAACGAGACGTTCCAGTTCGGCGTGCCGCTGAACGAGCTACATTCCAGGAAGCTGCATTTCTCCGTGTACGACTTCGACCGCTTCTCCAGACACGACCTGATAGGTCAGGTGGTGGTGGACAACCTGCTGGACTTCAGCGAGGGCAGCGGGGACAAACCCATCTGGAGGGACATCGTGGAGGGAACGGCGGTAAGACACAAACCGAGAAACGCTCAGAGTCCGTGTGACTCGAAGGTTGTGTTGGTTAGTCAAGTTCATTTTTATAAACACGTTGCAGCGTGACGTCATGGGCGAAGGTCCTGGAAAAAAGCTGCTTGCTAACAAAGACTACCATTGGTTTTAGCTGTTAAATTATCAATATACCAAGCTAAATCTTAAATGTACATAAAAATAGTGAAACAGTGCTTTGCTACTTGTCAGCTGTCAACACTAGCTTCTACAATGAGATGAAAAGGTCAAGAAATGCTTTAAATAAGAAAAATAGAGAGGCAGATGAAAGTAGGTCAACTATGCTAGCTTGACTTTGAAAATCTGGCATGTAGATGTGCTGTGGAATTCAGTGTGTTTCAGGTCAGTTATAAAATTTCTAAAACGGCTCTTCTGACGAAGAGAAGCTGCCGAGTAAGGCGTTCAGAACTGGACGGATGTGCTCTGTCTTCCTGGTTTTAGTCAGAATGCCAGCAGCAGCATTCTGGATCAGCTGCAGCTGGAGGATTGATTTTCTAGGCTGACCTGTAAAGACTTTGTTGCTTTAATTAATGAGACTAAAGCTAAACAAATGAATGAGTTTCTCTAGATATTGTTGAAACATTAGTGCTTTACTCCTGGAAATGTTCTTCAGGTGATAGAAGACCGACATTGTATTTGTCTTTATGTCTCTAGGTTCAGGTCTGATTTAGCTCATTTTGTACATCTTAACGTTAAAGTGGTAACGTTAAGCATTTTATGTTTTCTGTGATGAATGAATGAATGAATAAACCTGCATAGTGTAACAGATAAAAATCTGCTAAAATCGCATGATGGGCATCTTCCATAAATAAAACTGTTGCTTATTTGTCTCATAATCCAACAATGACTAAATTAAAACTAAAAATTAATAAAATTGTAAAAGTTTGCTGTGTTTTACAATCTGCTCACATCCTCCTGCTGCTCAAAATGATTTGTTGAAACAGAAACGTGGTGGTTTCATCATGAAGGCGTAATGTTGGTGTAGGTGAACGCGTCGGAGCCGGGTCAAAATAATCTCAGATTCAACTGAATTTTTCTTTCCTCAGACTGAGTTTTGTTTTGTTTTGTTTTTGGTAAGTCTGTTTTCTTGTAGCAGTATGGCTGCGTCTGTTTGTTTGTCTCAGTCATGTTTAATAAATGACATATATGGATACCTGCAAGGCAGCTAAATAAAATATGTTGTTTAAAAATTTATTTTAACAGGCTAAAACTTTTTTTGTGAAAGATTCTGAGTTTTGAAATTTGTTTAGCCTTCAAATGGAAGCAAATGGGGAAAAAAGAACTTCATTAAGTCTAATCAGTTACATTTTTTAATTTGATTAAACATTTTTCAGTCCTGAAGGAGACACTTTTATGCATAACTGTTTGTTTTTGTAATTCTCCTTCCTGCCACTAGAGGCGATGAAACGAGTTGCTGCCATTAAATGACGACTGGCTTCCTGAAGTGAATAGTCTGACTTTAGTTGGAGTAAAAGCAGAAAGAGATGACCCAATAACTTAAAAAAAATCTATATGACATAAATTATATTATATTATAAATTCACAGTGGTTTATCTCATATTTAGATTATTTACAGCTACCTGCAAATAGTTAAACCAGCAAATACTTGAAACCCTCTATAAAAATTCTAAAAACTGCCTATTTTAATAAATCAAACAAAATATACCTTAATATGCATTAATACGCTCTGTGGAAACTGTTTTAGCGCTACAGCAGAAGCTAGCATCCATCGTCGCATTACAGTTTGTTGCCTGGAGATGAGATACGTTTTGAATCTGCACTGAAATAATTTAAACTTTATAGACAATTTAAAGTAGTTTAATTAATCCAGTTAAATACTTTAATAAACAGCAGCTGCCACAGTAAATAGACTGATCCAGCTGTTGTTTGTTTTATATGATTTCTTTGAGTTAGAAATCCACATAATTTGCATTTCTATTCCAAAAACCTCATTCAGGAAAGTTATTTTCAAAATATTAGATTCACTCGCAGTAATCTGAGATCAATAGTTCAACAGACTAAAACTCGATATATTTATGTAAGGCAAACAAGTCGCCACTTCTCTCCCAGCAGGCTTTAACTAGACCTCCGATCTCGTCTGATCAAAGTGCTGAACTGCTTCCTGTTGCTCTGATTCAGCTGGGCGGTTCTGGATCCAGTCGGAACGGTGGCATGCTCAGGTTTTGACGGTAAATCCAGTCTGGTTTCTGCTCTTGGAGGAGCGGTCCGTATGGAAAACAGTCAGCCTGCAGGATAGATTGATTTAAAGTCTGGTCATGTGAAAAATCATCTAAAGAGAGTCTGTATAGATTACTGGGAAGGAGGCCGAATGCAGGCCGAATCCAAACTTTGTATTGGTTTACGTTCAACTTGATTTATATGAAATATTCATGGAAGGCTATTAGCAAATTAGACGGAGCAGAGCTTTAAAAATGTTGGCACCAGGGTCTAATTTATTAAATAAGTTTAAAGCATCAGTGTATATCAGTGCTTCACCTGAGGAAGTGTTGATGAGTGCGACTCTGACCGGAAAGCAGGGATTTTAATGGAAGATGGCAGGGAAGATAAAAAATATCTTCCCTTTAAAGGTAAAGTTTAAACTTTACCTTTAATAACAAAGTTACCTAATTTTTAAAGTGCAATCAGTAATACTTTTATAACAAATTTATATCAATAATCATTTATTGGTTAATGTCAAGTTGTCATAACAAAGACATTTTGAATAATGTCAACTTTGTATTAAAAGTGTCATAATTTACCGAATGACGCTTTATGACAACAGTCATAAATATTCATGAAGGCTTATTCATGTTCATGACGTGTGTTATGTCATGTTTGACAGTGTCATGTCAGTCTTATTCACCCCCCTTCAAATAAAGCATTACCGAAACAACTTGTTGCTAGGTAACCAAAGCTGGGCGGAACTTGAAACAAATTGTTGCTAGGTAACCAAAGCTGGGCGGAACTTGAAACAAGTTGTTGCTAGGTAACCAAAGCTGGGCGGAACTTGAAACAAGTTGTTGCTAGGTAACCGAAGAATGAGTGAGTCAGTAGATTCCACCAAGCTAGCTCAGCAAGCCGTGACAGGCTGATCATTTCCCAGAATGCTGGACGGATCTGGATCAACGTGAATGTCCTGTAGATTGAATGTTGAATATTTTTTCAGCTGCATTATACTGTTCATTTATAGATTTGTTTATAAGTTAATATTTTTCCATGTGTTTTCTCGTTTTATTTATTAATTTAAGTATATATTTATTTTATACATACATACACTTTATATCACACTTGTGTATATATTTTTATGTTGTATTTGCCAATATTTACCACTTTATTGATCATGTGTATATAATATATTATGTGTATATAATATATATTATTATTGGTTTATTTTCCAGCTGTACTTGATACAAGTGAAATCTCAGGTTTTTCAGAAATTGTCCGCTTATGAAAATCAATCAATTAGATCAATCAACTTGCATCTCAAGTGACTTTCCTGTAGCTGAATCCCAGGCTCCCTTGGTGACAGAGGGATCTGTGTTCAGGGTCAGATCTGTGTGTCCCTCTGTGTTTTTCCAGCTGAATCTGTTCGGATCAGAGCGTCTCCACCTGCCTTCTCATCTCTGTTCGTGTGTCTGTCTGCAGGAGAAGGCTGATCTCGGGGAGCTTAATTTCTCGCTGTGTTACCTGCCCACCGCAGGCAGACTCACCGCTACAATCATCAAGGCCACCAACCTCAAAGCCATGGACCTGACAGGTTTCTCAGGTGAACAAACTGCACATCATGAGGTCATCAACACATTTACAGGAAGCGGCTCCCTCTAAAAACTCCTGCTTTTGTTCAAAGCTTTCTCCATGAAGTGGTAATTTAGAAGCGTTTGGAGCCTCATCAGATTTTAATAATCTAATTCAATGACACGTTACAATTTCATTTAGACACCAGTCATTAAGTCTACAGCAAACTCCCACTGTTTTCTACGATTCTTCTTAAGTTTGGTTGGAAATATATTTCATACATAAAGGAAAGCTATATAGAATTGCAAAGAGAAAAGAATATTTTATGTATTTATTTTCTTTTACAAATGGAAATCTTAAAAGTGTGGCTTGCATTTGTATTCAGCCCCACTGAGTTGATATGCTGTAGTTACAGCTGCTGGCCAGTAGGGGGTATTGTTCTATCAAAGTTTGCACATGAAGCGGTTAAAATTTCTGCCCATCCTTCAGGGTAAAACAGCTGAAACAGTTTAGATGGACTTATTGAGGAAATGAAGAATCCCTTTGGATAAAGAAGTACAGTACACTGGCTTGTAAATAATAAAAAAGAGTAAATGTCCACCAAAAAACTCATTAATCTCTGAAATTTTCTAGAAAAAACTTGAGATTCAAAAGTCAAAAACTTTTGACTGTTGGAATTTTTCTAAGTTTAAAAAGTGATTTTGACTGTTGGAAAACTTTCTAAGTTTGAAAAGTCAAATATTTGACTTTTCAAACTCAAAATTTCCTTGTTTATTGTTGAAAATTTTTTGGAGCTCAGAAATTTCCTTATATTCGTTAGAAAATCTGAATTTTTCTACCTACTTTGGCCCTAATAAGCCAGTGTGGAAAAGGTTAAGATGCAGAAAGGCAATCTGAGTCGATATGACACAGATCCAGACTAAATCACTTAGAAGTTGCAGATAAACTTTGATTAAACCCAAGGGTGCTCAAAGTGTGGCCCGAGGGCCATTTCCAGACCCTGGACTGATTTTTTTTTGTGGTCCCCAGACCACATTTCAAGAAAAAATTAGGACAAAATTACAACTTCTAAATCCAAATCTACTTACAGGAATGTTATATACAATATGAAATCTAAAACAAATTGAAGGTTGTCATTGTAACAAGAGGAAATCAAGGGGTGTGAATACTTCTGCAAGCCACTGAATTTAAACCCTCAATGTTGTTGCCAGTTTTGCTTAATGTTGCACAATCTGAAAGCATGTCTAGAGAAAGGTAACAAATGGTGTAATAAGGATTAGAAACTAAATAATGCATGAGATGGGAGCGATTTTTTTTGTTGTTGCACACACCAACAGATTACGCCTACATGCTGTTATTATTGCCCCATTGATCTCAGCATGATTTAAGAGCATCAGAAGATACCGACACGTAGTAGAGGAACTCGGATGCGTGTGATTATTCCCGGCTGCTGTCGCTGAGCGACGGGATCCGACCTGTTCTGCTTCTCCCCTCCCTTTGTGTTGCTAATCCAGCTTTGCCTCGGCGACTCGATTCTCACCAGCTTTCATGTGTGACAGATGCAGATACGCGCGAACTCTTATCTCACGCTCCGTGCTTCCATCCTGCGTGTATCTTCTTCTTCTACAACTAATTCCCGTTTTTCTCTCCAGACCCGTACGTGAAGGCGTCCCTGATATGCGACGGACGGCGGCTAAAAAAGAGGAAGACCTCCATTAAGAAGAACACGCTGAATCCCACGTACAACGAGGCGCTGGTGTTTGACATTCCCAATGAAAACATCGAGAGCGTCTCCATCATCATAGCAGTGATGGATTATGATTGGTGAGGCGCTGTTCAGTCGCCGCTCGCTCCGGGCGCTTCGACAACAGGCTGATCGTAACTGGGAAGCAGCTGTTTGTCAAAAGTCTTTGTGCATGCGGCATGTTTGATTTTGGGGCCCGCTGTCGAACACGACGAGGGGCCTCCTGCAAGACGCCCCCCTCCTGCTGAATGATCCCTTTTTTACATAGATGGGCAGCTCATGAATAAGCATGATTTATGCTAATGGGGAAGGAAGACGTGCGGCCCTGCCAATGTTTATCTCACAGTCACTTGCAGCGTCACTTGGCTGCTTTATGTGTTTGTGTATAATTGCACCGCCTCCCTGTTATGCTGTGTAGACGCAGCACTTGGCCTCTGTATAGGTGTTCATGTCTGCCTGATGTCCTTCCAACCCCTGCCAATCTTTTCTCCAAAGCTTAAAGGTGACCTATTATGCTTCCGTGAACAGTTTACGATGCGCCTACCATCTACACACTGAAAGGATTTTGATCTCTTTTCAAAATGTGTTGTTTTAGGGTCCTCTCACTTTGAATCCAAGTTATCTGCTGGCCACGCCCCCCAACTCAACATTTACACTCGCAAGTTAAATGTCTGCAAACAGATGTGCAAATATAGACACATTTCAACATGACGTCACAAACGTCCATCTCCCTGCTAGAGGGCAAGAAACTGCTAACTGACAATGACTAACTTTGGTTTTAGCTGTCAATTTATCAAAATAACGCGCTAAATCTGAAATTTACACATAATATATAGAAGAAAAACTGCCAACTAGGTAACAGGTTAAAAGATGTTACATCTCACAGGTTTGGAAAAAGTTTTTAAAAAAATAGCGAGGGAGAACGAAGTAGCTCAGTTATGCTAGCTTGACTTTGGTAATCTTAACATGAAGATATGCTGCAGAATTCGGTCTGTTTCAGTTCAATTTAAAAAAAAAAAAAAAAACGGCGACCGTAACAAACTCTGACAGATCAGAGCGTGTGTTTGAATTAGTAAATCAACCACGGTTTGTGTTCAATCAGAATCAACATTAATTACATTAATCATCAGAAAAATAAACAGCGAGCCTGAAAACATTAAATTGTAACAGCCTGAACGTTCTGTCGTTTGTGTGGGAAATGTTTTCGTGTTTTTTGGCGTCGAGTCCTGATACATTTGTGGAGCTGTTGTCAGTCAGTTGTTATGGCAACGGGTCTTCGTGTAGCATAATCAACACAGAGTAAGAAAAACGACGAATTTCAGCCATTTTTTTCTGCGTTATTTTTGCAGTTGCTGGAGCGCACTGCACTAAATTAATAAAACTTCCATTTGCAGGTTTCATTTTAACATCCATAAGGTTTTTCAAATGGCTGATTTTCCAGATACCAAGAAAACATTAACTTAATGACAAAAACCAGCTCAGTGGTCGTTTTTTTAAGTACTTGGACTGTTTTTATACTTGTATGGAGGTATAAAAATGTTCAAAATGTGAATTTTGCATAATAGGTCTCCTTCAAAGCCAATAAATGAGCTTCCCTTCATTTTTGTGAAACTCTACTTGTCCTTTCTTGTCTCCTCTCGCTGTCAGCATCGGTCACAACGAGGTTATAGGCATGTGTCGAGTGGGCAGCGACGCCGACGGTCCCGGGAGGGAACACTGGGCGGCCATGTTGGCAAACCCTCGGAAACCAATAGAGCACTGGCATCAGCTCGTTGAGGTGCGCACACGCATGGTTGATTCAGAAATAACAGATGGTTAATTCATCTTTTAATGAAGAGGCATGATCTACCACTGGAAAATGTTTAAAAATTCAGCCTTTAATTTATTCAGTGTTGGGAAAATCTGTAGGTAGGAAAATAATACCTCACTTTTCATTCGTAGTTTAATTTTCTGTTTTCTTATGAGCAGAAATATCACAAAATGTCCTAATTATGAGACAGTTTGATTAATATCACATTCATGAGATTTGAAGTAATATATTTTTATTATTGTTTCTATCAATTGTTTAATTTTGAGTAAAAAAATTCTTTAGACAAATTATTGTCAGATTTAAAGTTGTACATATGTTCAGTCTGAAAGTTATGAAAAGTAAATAAAATTCAAGAGATTGGTTTAAAAGTCATAATTATGAAACTAAAAATCATAATTACAATACTTGATTTCAATTTTGAGTTTGAAAGAGTATGTGGGCTAAAAGGTCAATTTAGAAAATTATGATTAATTAGTGATTGGACTTGATTAAAGTTTTTAATCAAGTTAATTGCAGGGTTTATAATAGAATATATTCATTGATCTCCAAGGGGAAATTGCTTAAAAACTGTATATCGACAAAATAACCCAGCATTTAAATTAGAAAATCCTTTTTGCTGCTGAATTATAAAAACAGTCATCTGAGCTCAACAACAGATATTTATTGTTTTTAATCTGTTATTCAACCATCAGATAGTCAGAAATGCGGTGGACGCTGACATTAGCATTGGGAACTTATGCTAGCTCCTACATGCTAAGCATTGAGACGCTATTTTAGGCTACAATACCTTTGCTAACAAGCCAACTACTTTTAGCAAAACTTGGAACAGGAATAGTTTTTTCCTGTGTCCAATCAGATCGTTTCTTGGAGCAGAAATGAATCCCTAAGAGAAGCTGCTTCGTCGTCCATTGCTGTTGTCTGCATAGACATAATATAAGGATAGACGCCTCATGGACCGCTCTCGCCTATTGTCGCTGACGAGATTTAGGGCGGCCATCTTGGAGCGGTACTCCACTCCACTCAGCGTTATGCGTTTAGCAGCACAATGACGTATCAGCGGATTTAATCGATCATAACACACTTTTTTGTTACTGTAAACCATATTCAAACATCTATCAAAGCTACATTTATAAACAATTGTATTTTTTAAGTATGTTTTAATACATAGTTCACCATATTTAAATATGCTTAGTGGCTATAACAATAGAATAGGAATGGAATATTCTGATATCGATGTATGAAGAGCATATTACAAAGCACACACCCGTTCATAATTTATTTAATAAATTATTTAGTAATATCAATACATATTTATATAACTATACAAACACTAATAAATAAAGATTAATAATGGCACAAATAAATAATGAGTAATAGTGAATTATATATATATATATGCTTATGTTTTTCAGCCAACGAGTCCAAAATCCGATGTGATTCATCCGTGCTGCAGTGAATCCGTCTCTCTTTATAGATTTCTCCCTCTTCTTCCTCACATCGTGTCTTTAGGAAACTTTCCTTTTCTTTTTTTGTGACGTTTTTTTATGATAAAACAATAACAGGAGATTTTTCCCCTTACAGGAAAAAGCAATTGGTACATTCGTATCAAAGAGTGCCACAGCCCCCTCCCCTAAGCCGCATATTGTGGTGGACGGCCCCCACTCTGATTAAAACGGTGAGTCGCTCATGTGTTTATTGGCCCGGAGCATTCCACAGATAGCATTAGCTCTCTTGGACTCTGACTTTTTAATTCCAGCACACGTCCACCGCTGTGTGGCAGATGCTCTCTGGTCCAATTAACACGGGGGCATCTAGTCGGGTCTTAAAAAGCATGACCAAACTGTGAGGGCGCGATAAGGCAGAGGCTGTGAAGTCCTCAGATGTTGCAGCTCAAAGGCTCTTCTCTGCAAAAACACAAAATATTGCCAAGAATTTTTCTCTGCAAAAATCTTAGTACACTTGAAATGAGACAAAACAAACATTTCAGGAAGATAAAGAAGCTTGTTTTAAGTAAAATAATTTATTAATGATGAAAAAATACTACTTACACTGGCAGATTATTTCACTTATAACAAGATATTTGTTATAAGTGAAATATAAAACAAAGGATTAGAACAATGCAAAGAAAATAAAAACAATACAAAATAAATCCTAAATAATATGAGAATAAAGTCCTAAAGTTACAAGAATAAAGTCATAGTTTTGTGATTTTATTATCGAAGTATCAGGACTTTATTCTCATTATTTTGATTGTTCAAATAATGAATACCCTATTGATTATTTGAACAATGAATTATTATTCATTATTTACTAATAATGAATAATTATTACAAATAATCTGGTAATATTATGACTTTATTCTCAAAATATTAGGACTTTAATCTCATTATTTTGACTTTATTCTCAAAATATTATGACTTTCTCATTTTATTACAATTCTATTCTCATTATTTCAACTTATTCTGGTACGAATATATCTTGCAATATTATAATTTATTCTCAATATACTTTGTAATTTTATTTTTCCTAAGTACGGTCCTAATATTTTGTCACAGAAATTATCTGCCAGTGGAACTGGTCCTTTTTCTTCAATATTAAGGAATTATTTACTTAAATAAGCTCCTATTTTTTGCTGAAAAGTAACTTGTAAGTTAGTTTTGTCTTATTTCAGGTCTACTAAGACATTTGCAGAAGAAACTAGACGAACTTGGTTATATTTTGTTTTTGCAGAGCATCATCTGTAATCTAGATGTTATGGGTTATGTAATGCTTCTCCTCCTCCTCCTCCTGCCTGACTTGCAGAAACTCCATGCTGTTTATATATTATCCTGTCTCCCACTGTCTCACGCATGCTTAATCCGCCTCTTCTCTCCTTCCTCAGGTCATTATCATCTCTACGGCTCCGGATTCTCCTTTTTTTTATTTTCTCTCTCTTGTTTCTTCTCCTCTCATCTGTGAATAATTCTCTCCATCAAAGACGAGAGAGACGTGGAGACGCTGCCAGTGTCCAGCTGCTAGTGCCGTTTTGCTCCTGCTAATGAATACTCCAACTTCTGCGCTGTGTTTGCTGAGCTGGAGGGGAGGGGGCGGAGCTTCACCCATCCTGAGCTGCAGTGTGAACATCAGACTACAAACACATGCAGACAGGAACAAAGTCAGGTGTAAATCTGGGACCTAGCAAGAAGTGCACACACTTTCCTCTCTTTCTGTCTCTTACACGCACACACACACGCACACACACACACACACACACACACACACACACACACGTTTGTGTTGCTATCTTTGTGGGGACTTTCCATTGACTTCCATTCATTTCTACAGCCTAAACCTTACCTTTACCCTTTTCCTAACCCTAACCATCACATACCTAACCCTAACCAACCAAAACTCAATTCATACCTTAGCCCTAACTCTGACCCCTGACCCAAAAACAGGGTTTCCCCTCGTGGGGACCAGGCTCAGGTCCCCACAAGGAGCACTTGGTCCCCACAACGTAGTATATGTCAGGAAAATCGTTCCCACGAGGTATTACAAACAAACACACACACACACACACACACACACACACACACACACATGCAGATACACAGAGTTTGTAGTATGTGTGTAGTTCATGTGCTCTTTGGATATGTGTAGCAGTGACGTGCGGTTAGGGGAGGCAGGTGAGGCAGTGCTTCACCTGTATGAGTAAAAATAAGAAGTAAAATCAGATTTTCCACTTTTTCTATAAATTGTTTTTTTATTGATTATTTCAACATTTTTATGGTCAAATTCGCTGAATTTACGCTGCATTGCCTGTTGAAATGCATTAAAGAAGACCAGCGTGAGGCAGTGTAGTACCGTGCCTCACCTCTGGGGGCGCTGTATCACCAATCTCCTTGCTTAATTGCACATTTTCTACACATGTTGACTTTCCACAGTATGTTTAATTTATTTAATAAATGTTTGGGACACATTTAGTCTTTCTGATTGGCCATAAATGTGCAGTGGAAATGGGGCGAGTGAGGCAGAAAGTACCATGCCACACTGATAGGGGGCAGTGCTGAGCCCAATAGACGCAACGAGAAACAGATGCTCTTCTTCTACGCTTTGAAAAGAATGAAATCAGAGATGGAACAAAACGTCTTTGGCTGCCAGACTTTTTGAAAATAAAAGTAAAATCAGAAATAATTCATTGTTTAACAACACAACAAAATAAATATTTGTGGAGAAGGATAAGTTAATATAAAATAAAGGTAAGAACGCATACAATTTTCAATTTTAATCAGAAAAGAGAGAGGTCAGCCAATGAAAACATTTACATAATCAAAAAAATAACCTTTTTAAATATTGATTTATCTTTCTTGCTATTATATTGTTAGATATAGTTATTATAAAATTTGAAATATAGCATCCATGGACCCATTCAGCGTGACGTCACATGTGCAGGATCTCACCCCCACCTCCCTGCTGGAGGGCAAAAGCTGCTCGCTAACAAGGATTTTAGCTGTGAAGTTGTCAATATTACACTAAATCTTAAATGTGCCCCAGGTATATCAAAGAAAAAAAGGATGCAGTGCTTTACTACTAATTTTCGACACTATGACAACTAGATAACAAGGTCAGGAAAAAGTTTTAATTAAGAAAAAATTACTGAGGAAGAGGGAAGAAGTTCCGTTATGCTAGCTTGACTATGATAAATGTAACATGTAGATGTGATGTGGAATTCTGTGTTTCGGTTCAGTTAAGAAATTAAAAAAGGCGATCTGAATACCAACTCTGACAGATTATCAGTAGAGCAGGTGTTTAAATTAGCTAATCTACCACCACAGTGTTAGCTTAGCCAATAGCAGCAGTAGCTAACCTTCCACGGCGATCACTTAAAACAAACATAAAGCCTAACAACAAAATACTGTGACGAACTGAATGTTCTGTTCTTTGTGTGGGAAGTTTTTGACTGTTTTTTGATGCTGAAACCTGAAACAAAGTGGTGTTGTTGTCAGTTGCTATGGCAACGAGCCTGCGTTTAGCATAGCCAACACATAGTGTGAGAAAAAAGTAGTTTTGAGTTCTTTAACGTTTTTTCTCCATTATTTTTCCCTTTGCTGTGACGCACTGCACTAAACTAATAATGCCTACATCTCCAGGCTTAGGTAATTGTTCAGAAGGAATCGTCTTTTTGCCCTCCAGTGATTTCAAGATGTTAACAATGTCATGCAAGGGGTCCATCTTGGATTTTGGACTCTGGTGAAGTCCGTGCCTTGCCGGTCGTGAGCCTCGCTGCACGTCACTGATGTGTTGTAGTTCATTCTAGACACAAAAAAATAGAAAGCCATCATAGAGTGGTCATTTCAACCAGGACCAAAGCTTCATGCACTTGTACAGACTATGGAGAGAAAGTTAAGTTTCAGGAGGAGGAACAAAGATTAAAAAATCCCAAACATCCGTTGTGCATCCATTTGGCGGTTTGAGGGAAGACGTTTGGCTCCTATTGATGTCAGATGAGCGGGAAAATGAGGACGGACTCGTCGGCCTCAGCATGTAACGCAACCTTGAAGCGTGTCCCTCTTCGTCTTTTTTTTTAAATCATCCAAGCGTCTCGTCAGGAGGGGAACTTTCTCGCCAGACTTTTACGGGTTTCCAGGATCGGGGTTGGACTGTTTGGATCGCCACTCGGTTGTTTTTCTACCATTCCAGGACTTGATGTTTTTGCTTTCTCAATCGAAGAAAAGAAAAAAAAGAAAAGAAAAAGTCATTGTCACGCTTCAACGGATCAAATTGTTGTTCATATCATGTCTCTGACAGGACTTTAGAAGGACACACACTTCTGTGTTGCTTTTATCAGTGTGTTTCAGTGTTTGTGGGCGTGTTTGTTTTGTACTCGTGTGTATGTGTGTGTTTGACACGTATCTGTGCTCACCGTCGTCCCCTCTTCCTCCTCCCATCGTTTTTCTGTCTCCACTCCTAAAATTCAGGCGTCTGCTCTGAGAAGTTTGCTTCAGAGCCAAACCTTGTCTCGTTTTGTGTCTCTAGAGTGTGTGAGTGTGTGAGAGACAAGAGAGCGTGTGTGTGTGCGTGTGTGTGTATGTGTGTGTGTGTGTGTTCTACTTGTGCCTCATTGCACTATAGGTGGGGAAGCACCGTCTTTGATAGACGTTAGTTTTTATTGTCTATGTTGTCTCTGATAACTGCTGCCAGTCACCAGTCAGCCCTCCTCTCCTCTCGAACCTTTTGCCTGATGTAAGTAACCGTGTTAATCGTGTTCTTCTTTCACTAATTTATGTGCTGAATGTTGGCGCGAAAAACTCAGATGGGATCGAAAGTGGTGAGGTGCTGGTGTATTTTGCTTATAATTATTCAAAGGAACACAACAACTTAAAAAACATGAAAAAACTGCTGCTTTACAAGCTGATGACTGAAAGTACGGAAGCCCATTGCTACCAATTTTAAACTGGCACACTGCATGCCATTATCGGGAGTTAAAACGTTATAGTAATGGCACTAAAAGGAATCATTTAGTTTATATCAAAGGCATGTTTAGGAAATAAAATATCAAAAATGTGAGTTTGAAGGTCATTACATTGAAAACTATTTAAAAATTGTTTTTTGTGTAATTTAAATTTCAATATTTATGAAAGTCAATTAAGAAGTCCTATTTACATGACAGAAGTGGTCAGTTTTTAAAGTAGTAGGTTCATAAAATTCAGAAATCTCAATTCAAGTAAGTCATAAAAAAGATGTAAATTAAATAAAATAAAAATTATATAAAATTTATTTTATAGAAAATTAATTTTCTATTAAACAAATTTTTCATAGGAAAATTGGGTCAAAATTGTGAATGTAACATTTATGAGATTCAAAGTAATATATTTTTTAATATATTTCTAAAACACTTAAAGCTATGATTTCAAAAGTAACAATTACAAAAATTTGTCAGAATTTTTAGTAAAAAGATTATATATTGTCAACATTATCATGAGATGTAAAGTCATACTTTGGATCTCAAGTCACAAAATTATTTTTTTAAAGTAAATAAAATGAAAGAAATTAGTTTAAAATTTAAATTATTTTTTTAAATTTGAGTTTCAAAGTAACTGAGTAAAAAGTCAACCATTTTGAAACCCATGATGAGTTTGAGATAAAAAGTCATAATTCTGAAAATCTGAATGAATTTATTTTCATTCAATCTCTATCAAACATCCAAATTATCACGATAAAATTCAAAGTTCAGATTTCCAAGGCTAACAGAAATATTTATAGAAATGCAATGTGGCAGTTATGGGCTTCCGTATAGGTTTGGATCCCCCTGAAACAAAGCTGACGTGGAGGGAGGAAAAAACAACACTTATAAACCAACAGAGTTATAAAACCACGCCTGTCGCTGCTAATGCGACTGAACTTGAGCAGAACAGTAACGCTCGGCGTATTGTTGCCACTTCCCTCTAATCCGCTCCCGCACAAACACGCCGTGTTCTCCAGAGGGGGGATCTACTTTCTTTCTCTTTACGTCCGGATGAAGGAAATCAGGTCACTCGCTCTCTGTTCTCTGTGTTTCTCCAGTCAGGGGATGATCAATCAGCTCGTTGAAGGTGATATTGATTCATTGGAGCTCCATAATAATTCTCCTCCTTCTCTTTCCCTTCGGCTCTCTTCTTCTTCTTCTCCTCCTTTTCATTCCACCTGCTCGTTTTTATTGTTTTTTTTCCCCAGCCCTCCATCTTGTCATGTCTCTTATCGTTTGCCCTCTCTCCCCTCTCTCATGCTGTCTTCTCTTGTTTGTGCCAGTCCCGAATGGTCATGGGGAAACATGTTTGCATGCTTATATTAACACGAATGATGTCAACTTGATGCAATGAAAAATTCTATAAGTGATGCTTTAAGCAAAATCTGACAATGAACTTGATACTAATACTACTAATGACGGCTAAATGGAGACCTAGCAGTTTAATCTCTGTGGTCAAAAAAACTACAACAACAACGATGAAAATGACGTTTATGCTGTGTTTATCAGTGTTCTGTTTCCTTTCTGTCGGTTTACAGTTGTTTTTTATATATATAATTTATTCAAGAAGTTTACTTTTTTATTGGTTGTTGGTGATTGAGGGCGATTGTTTCAGTCTGGAAAGGTCACAGGATGTTGGTGAATGTGTAAGTAACTGCGTGGCTGAAGCAACAATAATGGAAATAAAGGATATGTATCATCCGCTCTGGTGTTTCTCTCTTCTTCTTCTAACTGTTGCTGCGCTCCTCCAGGCAGAGTATCAAATGTAAAGCTGGGGGGATATCAGGTTTTTTACCCTCTGTAATTGACTGGAGTATTAGGATTAACATGCTCCACCTGCAGAAAAGCTCTCAGACTCTCCGCTGTGCATTAAGTCCTGTAATTATTCAGCCACTTTGTCATGAATTCTTCATCGAGGCCTGAAATACAGCGCCAGCGCTCGCTCCTGCCACTGCACTGCAAAAACACAAAGTCTCACCAAGTGTTTTTACTCTAGTTTCTAGAGCAAATGCTTTGCTTCACTGGACAAAAATAACTTCAGCAAGATATAGGAGCTTGTTTTACGTCAATAAAATTAGCAGATTATTTCACTTATAACATGGGGAATAATGTCTTATTATAAATGAAATAATCTGCCAGTGGAATTTGTTCATTTTTATATAATTATTTTAGAAACAAGTGCCTATATCTGGTTGGAAAGTTTCTTATAAGTTAGTTTTCTTATTTGATATTATTTTCTATTCATTTATGACCTCGTCGTGTTTGAACACTGTAAAAACACAAAATATTAGCAAGTATTTTTAGTCTAGTTTCTAGTTAAAATATTTTAGTGCACTTAAAATAAGACATAGGAGCTTGTTTTAAGTCAATGATTCCTTAATACTGGTGATTATTTCACTTATAAAATGGGGAATAATATCTTATAATTGAAATAATCTGCCAGTGAAATTTGTTCATTTTTATATAACTTTTTAGAAACAAGCTCCTATATCTTGTTGAAAAGTTTCTTGTAAGTTAGTTTTAATAATTTATTTAATATTATTTTCCATTCTTAGGCGTTTATGACCTCGTCGTGTTTGAACACTTCAAAAACACAAAATCTTACCAAGTATTTTTGGTGTTGTTTCTAGTATAAATATCTTAGTGCAATTAAAATAAGACAAGTTACTTATTCAGCAAGTTATAGGAGCTTGTTTTTTTATCGATGTATGCGTTTTGATGTTAAACCCATGAGGTTTTCTGAAATGTGTGTTTAAAATACCATAACCAAATCTAATCAGTTTTTCTCTTTCAATAATCTTTGTATCAAAATAAAGCTAACAGGTGGGACACTCCAACAGAAGTTAAGTATCACAGCAGCTGCTACAGTTTCAGAAAAAATGAGGATGGAACATAAAATAATTTGGATTTGTTTTTTGACCCTCACTATATTTATCTTTTTTTGCATTATGCAGGATATAAATCTTTCAGAAATATTATTAAAAAAAAGATTTTAACTTTTTGAAACCAAAGATCCACCTTACCTGTGTAATGAGTGATGCAGCCACCACATTCTTTGGCACTACCAGAGCTCCATACAAAATTCTGCTTTATCATCTTCTACCCAAGAGCCTGATGTTTCCATGGATACCAAATACATCTATGCTTAACAGAAGGGAGGCGCAGTAATGAGAGTCGGGAAAGTTAAAATCTTAAATCTACTCAGAGTTTACAGAAACTAACTTAGGATAAATCTGATAAAAAGTGTCTTTTATTCAGCTTTTTGTTTAAAACTAATAAACTACAAAAAACAAAAAAATCCTTAAAATTGATTTTTATTTTTATTTATTTTTTAACTACTAGTTCCACTTACAGGTTACTTCACTGATACGGTAACGATTTTCTCCCCATTTTATAAGTGAAATAATCTGAAAGTAAAACTAGAAATTTGAATCAATATTCAAGAATCGCTGACTTAATCCAGCTCCTATTGCTGAGTAGTTATGCAAAATTACTTGGTGGAATTTTGTGTATTTGCAGTGAAAATACTGGTTCCACTGGCAGATTATTTTACTATTATCCCCATGTTATAAATAAAATAATCTGCCAGTGGAACTAGCACTTTTTAAATCAATATTAAGAAATTATTATCAATAATCTTGCTGAAAAGCTACTTGTGAGAAGAGGTTGTCCTAACGTATTTTTACAAATATTTGCGGTTTATTTTCAGTTTTTGGATGCCCTCCATTTTCTGCTGCCCTGGTCAACTGCCCATATCAAAAACCGCCACTGCTAATAAGTTACTTTCGTCTTATTTGAAGTGTACTAGCAGATATGCACCAAAAACTAGACCAGAAACCGTTTGTAAGATTGTGTTTCTGCAGAGTGCGCTCTTTAACTTCTGCTCTCTCTCCCTTTTTTGTTTTCTTTTAATCACTTTTATTATTCGTCGTGTCGCTGCTGCTGGAGCGAAAAGCCGCGCAGTAGCAATTTGCAAGTCGAATATTTTAGCAGACAGCAGAGAGGGGCGATCACAATGAGAGGGGAAATGACGGAGGAGTAGGAGAGGATTAAACAAATGAAAAGAGGATGACGAGGACGAGGAGGCGGCAGAGGAGGAGGAAGAGGAGCGCAGGAATGCATGGGGAAACCTGGAGCGGCAGAGGAGATAGCTGTGGAGGATGGGTCTGTATATAAACCATCCATAATGGGCAGCTACAGACCACACACACACACATATATATATAAATATAAATATATGTGGCTACCCACCAGTTAGCTTTGCTTTAACACTAAAGACTAAGAGAGAAAAATGAGAGGATGGGAGGGGGCTGAGGGGGAATTTCCGTCTCCATGGCAACTTTCCCACCGTGCAAAAAAAAAAAAAATCATTTAGTCGGAAAGACATTTCACTCAGTTCAGTGAGCTGTAAGAGGCAGCGGACGGGTATGAGGGGCCGTTTAGGACAAAATTTACGTTTTGTCTCTCACACACTACCAAAAAGTCTCGCATACTCCAAAAAAGTTGCCTCGCATACTCAAAAAAATTACGTTTTGTCTCTCACACACTACCAAAAAGTCTCGCATACTCCAAAAAAGTAGCCTCGCATACTCAAAAAAATTACGTTTCGTCTCTCACACACTACCAGAAACTCTCGCACACTCCAAAAATTACGTTTTGTCTCTCACACACTACCAGAAACTCTCGCACACTCAAAAAAAGTAGCCTCGCATACTCAAAAAAATTACGTTTTGTCTCTCACACACTACCAGAAACTCTCGCACACTCCAAAAAAGTAGCCTCGCATACTCCAAAAAATTACGTTTCGTCTCTCACACACTACCAGAAACTCTCGCACACTCCAAAAATTACGTTTCGTCTCTCACACACTACCAGAAACTCTCGCACACTCCAAAAAATTACGTTTCGTCTCTCACACACTACCAGAAACTCTCGCACACTCCAAAAAAATAGCCACGCACACTAAAAAAAATACTAAAATGTCACACACACACAAACGTTAACTTTCTCGCACACATACACTGCTACCAAGCTCGCACATTCACAAACGTTAACTGTCTCGCACACATACACTAACAGCTCGCACATTCACAAACGTTAACTGTCTCGCACACATACACTGCTACCAGCTCGCACACACACACACACACAGACGTTTATCTCTCACATACACAAGACTAAAGTTGAACACACAGTACTAAGACTCGTTTTTTGAATGTGTGAGAGCGAGACTTTTTTTGAATGTGTGAGAGCGAAACTCTTTTTGAATGTGTGAGAGCGAGACTTTTTTTGAATGTGTGAGAGTTGTCACGGAAGAGGCGGGGCATAATTTTTGGATCAAACTGCGCATGCGTAGATCCTAAACTATAATTTTCCATTTTTGACTCACTGTATGTTGTATTACTTAGTATATTTGTGTTTTTAAATATATATAAATATATTGAAACTATCTTTCAATAGCTACCTTATATTAAACTATGTTAAGGACAAATGTCAAACATAGTGCAAATATTTTGAAAACAAAGTAAAAGATCTTGCAGGTATATTAATCTCCTTCCTCCATCAGAAATGAAAAATTATAAATGCACACTATGTGTTGGGAACCTGTGTTTGTTGACTGACTTTTATTTGTCAGGCTTACGAGACAAAAGCTGAAAAAGATCGATTTTCTTCGCTTTCAAAATAACACAAAACAGCGAAAAATGACCTCCACACCAGACCTCGTTTATTTATGTATGTATTTTTATTTTGATAGCTGCCGATTAAACTGAAAGTTACACATTGATATGATCATATGAGTAGTTTTTACCGAGAAATCGATCAGAAGCGCCGTGAAAATGGTCAGATTCACCGGATCCACGTCTCTGGCTGCAATGCGCGCTCCCGTCACAGGGGGAACAGATTTTCACGGGGGAACAGAATTTCTCACAAGACCTCTTAATAATTCCTGTAATGCTGGCACCCAGTGGACAGATTGTACTACAGCAATTTTGCTATTTTTAATCAATCAATCAAATTCATTTATTTCTATAGCACATTTAATCTACAAGAAAGTTAAACGTTCTATATATATTTAAAATATATATAGCACAAATATACTAAGTAATAGAACATACAGTGAGTCAACAATCGAAACTTAAGGTTTAGGATCTACGCATGCGCAGTTTGATCCAAAAATTATGCCCCGCCTCTTCCGTGACAACTCTCACACATTCAAAAAAAGTCTCGCTCTCACACATTCAAAAAGAGTTTCGCTCTCACACATTCAAAAAAAGTCTCGCTCTCACACATTCAAAAAACGAGTCTTAGTACTGTGTGTTCAACTTTAGTCTTGTGTATGTGAGAGATAAACGTCTGTGTGTGTGTGCGAGCTAGCAGTGTATGTGAGCGAGACAGTTAACGTTTGTGAATGTGCGAGCTGTTAGTGTATGTGTGCGAGACAGTTAACGTTTGTGAATGTGCGAGCTGGTAGCAGTGTATGTGTGCGAGAAAGTTAACGTTTGTGAATGTGCGAGCTGTTAGTGTATGTGTGCGAGAAAGTTAACGTTTGTGAATGTGCGAGCTGTTAGTGTATGTGTGCGAGACAGTTAACGTTTGTGAATGTGCGAGCTGTTAGTGTATGTGTGCGAGACAGTTAACGTTTGTGAATGTGCGAGCTGGTAGCAGTGTATGTGTGCGAGAAAGTTAACGTTTGTGTGTGTGTGACATTTTAGTATTTTTTTTAGTGTGCGTGGCTATTTTTTTGGAGTGTGCGAGAGTTTCTGGTAGTGTGTGAGAGACGAAACGTAATTTTTTGGAGTGTGCGAGAGTTTCTGGTAGTGTGTGAGAGACGAAACGTAATTTTTTGGAGTATGCGAGGCTACTTTTTTGGAGTGTGCGAGAGTTTCTGGTAGTGTGTGAGAGACGAAACGTAATTTTTGGAGTATGCGAGGCTACTTTTTTGGAGTGTGCGAGAGTTTCTGGTAGTGTGTGAGAGACGAAACGTAATTTTTGGAGTGTGCGAGAGTTTCTGGTAGTGTGTGAGAGACGAAACGTAATTTTTTGGAGTATGCGAGGCTACTTTTTGGAGTGTGCGAGAGTTTCTGGTAGTGTGTGAGAGACAAAACGTAATTTTTTTGAGTATGCAAGGCAACTTTTTTGGAGTATGCGAGAGTTTCTGGTAGTGTGTGAGAGACGAAACGTAATTTTTTTGAGTATGCGAGGCTACTTTTTTGGAGTATCCGAGACTTTTTGGTAGTGTGTGAGAGACAAAACGTAATTTTTTTGAGTATGCGAGGCAACTTTTTTGGAGTATGCGAGACTTTTTGGTAGTGTGTGAGAGACAAAACGTAAATTTTGTCCTAAACGGCCCCTCATAGACGGGAGGGGAGGCGGTTTGTTTCTCTGAAGGAATTTTTCTAAAACCCGACAACTAAACATGAGCTGTTACTGCAGCGGGGATTAAAAAAATAAAAATAAGACGAATACATCTACAGATAACGACTTCGCCTGCGACGATAAACAAGAATTCAATGGCTTTGTAGGACAGGAATGTCTTCGAGTGGAAGCAGCTGTGTTTGAGTCGTGACATCGGTGTTTCTGTTTTCAGGCTTTAAAAGTAAATATTACACTGCAAAAACACAAAATCTTAGCAAGAATTTTTACATTTGTTTCCAGAGGAAATATCTTAGTAAATAAGACAAAACTAAATTACAAGTAACTTTTCAGGAAGAAATAGGAGCTTGTTTAAGTAAATAATTATTTAATTTTGATGAAAAATTACTAGTTTCATTAACAGGTTATTTTACTGAGAATATGGGGGAAATGTTATAAATAAAATAATCTGCATGTGGAACAAGAACATTTTTATTAATAAAACAATTATTTACTTAAATCAAACTCATCTTGCTCAAAAGTTACTTGCAAGATAGTTTTGTCTTATTTGACATTTACTAAGATATTTACACTAGAAACCAGACAAAAATTATGTGTTAAGATTGTGTTTTTGCAGTGTATTGCAAAACTCAAATACTAACAAGATTTTGTGCTTTGCAATACAAAAAGTCTAAATTCTGTCAAAAATGTTTGACTTTTCAAACTCAAAAATGTCCATGTTTTCTTCTGGGAAGTTTCTTGTTTTTATTTTTAGTGCAAATTTTAAACTTTTCAAGCTCAGAAATGTCCAAACTGTTTCTTGAAAAATTTTGAGATTAATCTAAAAGATTCTGGGTTTTTTTGACATTTGAAACTCAGAAATTTCCAAGATCTTTCTCAAAGATTTCTGAAATTAATATAAAAATTGTAGTTTTTTTCTAGCAAATATGCAACTTTTGAAACTCATAAGTTTTCATGTCAAAACTTTTCTAGAAAAAGACATCAAACTAAAATAAATCTGAGTTCTTTTCATACTAATTTTTTACTTTTAAAACTCAGAAATCTCCATGCTTTTTCTAAAACATTTCTGAAATTAATCTAAAACTTTCAGTTCTTTGGCTGAAATTTTCTCCTCCTTTTTTTCTAGCTATATGGCCCTAACAGGCTGCCGTACCTTTGCTACACATCACCAGCAGCAGCCTTCATAGAGAAACCCAGAGAGGATGAGAAATGTATGACATCCCAAATGTCCCAGGTAGCTCTGATAAACACTCCAGAGGATTTAAGTGTAGCAGCATGTTGGCTGTGATTACCTGTAGTGAGGCGACCATCTGGCCCTCCCAGCTGGATAAAACGGTCAGGAGATGGATTGTCTTCGCCACACCACCTGAACCTTACAGACACAGTGCACCATATTTTTCATTCATATTTTATTATGTCAGTCTCTGACATTAAATAAAAGAGAAAAACCCAAAAGCAGTCGAAGTAAACATTGTCTGGCTTTCTGAAGACACATCTAGAGAGCAGGTTCTCTGTAATTGCTTGGCAACTGCCTGCATGGTGTGTGTTGAAGTTCAAAGCTAGACGGCATATCTCCAAGCAGCAGAAAACATCAGAGGTGCCTACGCAGGCAGGCACAATCATGCACAAACAAACATTCACAAGCCGGCCCGTCAGTTTAAATTGGCCATGTTGCTCGGTCACAATGGAAACGCGCTGCGGGAGGTTGAATGTTTAGATAGAAACTTTACTCATCTACTGCCGGAAGGGGCACGGCCGTTTTCTCCCGCCTGCAGAATTTAGGTTAAACCGATGCAGATTATTGTGTCAGTGGGAGGTTTTGACTTTGATGAAAACAGAACCGAGTATCCATCAGCAGAACGGACCACTGGACCAATGTGAAAGGCTGCAGTCACAGCAGGAAAATGCGACTCGAATCTGCTTCTTTTCACCCAAATGCGACTTATATCCGGCTTTTCACCCCACAAAAAAATCCAGTTTGTTCCACTTCTATACGTGGTAAGAATCAGACTTGGGTTGTAACTAGTTAGGTTACTTTTTTTTTTTTTTTTTGAAACAAACAAACAAACAAACAAAAAAAACATTAAGGAGTAAGATTTTTATTGAAATAAACTGATTTGGAAAAAAATGTATTTTGCCTAATTTAGTTATTCTTTGTTACTTATATGAACTATTGCCATTTTGGTCGTTAAAATACCAACATTTCCATTTAACTTTATGTTGTGGTCCATCTGATGATGTAGTGTTATATTGCTATGACAACAGCGAACAAGCTACAAGCTTATAACTAGCTCTCGCGACCTTCCTAATTTATGAACAATATGCGTACATTACAACTATTATTTGATCAAAAATGTTTGTGTACTCTACCCACCTATGTGTAATACTAAGATAAATATCAGTGGTATTTACTGTAGTACTTACTCATTTGCCGAACTAGCAAAATTAGCTTAGCTAATGTAGCTTAAATCTGTGGTATGCACGGCCACGAAAGAAAAAGATCGGATTGGAATTGAATACAATACCTGCCAAAAACAGTTTGTTGATTAATTAAAAATAGTTTAGCTGTATGTTGTGTTGACTTACTGATGAGGAATTACACATTGTATCTCCGGATGTTAAACATGACATGGTTGATGATGTGTATGTAAACATAAAAATGAGTCAACGTGATGTTCAGTTTGTGATTCCTTGAACTCACCAAGTCAAAAGCAAAGAAACCTGACAGTGTTTTCTAAAGCAGCTGTAGTCATCATGCTGTTGTCCCTCAAGTGTTTGTGGAAATTACTCAGCAGCGGCTTGACAGGGGATTTTCACCTACTAAAGAAATTTGCTGACATCTACTGGAGATACTGAAAAACTTCCCCTCTGTTCATGAGCACTGTTGAGAATATGATGAAGAACAATGAATATTGAAGTTCTGTCTATAGGCTTAGTTAATTTTTACTATTTAGAACCATTATTATTATTATTATTATTATTATTACAAATGAATCTGGAAAAATAAAAAGTTTTGTTATGAGTTAAATAATCTGCCACCGGCACTAGTTAATCTTTTTTTTGTAGAAATTATTGACTTAAAACAAGTGCGTATTTCTTGCTAAGATTTTATTTATAAGTTAGTTTTGTCTCATTTCAAGAGTACTTGGATATTATGAATGAAAATCCTGACCAAAACTAAGTTAAGATTTTCTTCTTTTTTTCTCAGTGTATGATTATTGAAAACAAAGTTGGAACAATAATTCTGACAATGAATATGTCCCAGAGTGACACAGAGGGAAACACTGAAGCAGGGCCAGGTATAGTTTGCAAATAAAACTGCTCAGATAATACCAAAGATAATTTCAACTACTTACTTGTCTGAATTGTATTTTTTACACATTAAATAATGCTTTAAAGCATTTTATCTTATTTTATTGTACCTAAACATATTCTATTATGTTAACTGTTACTGCCAGTGAGTGACTGTTGTTGTTATTATTATTATTATTTTATTGTTTGTTATAGTTAATAAAAAAATCTAATTAAAAACAATTGAATATAGTATTACTTTCACCTTTTCCTATTATATGTAAATATTTCTTTAAAGTATTTTCTTAAGAATTCAACACTTTTAATTTAATTTATAATTTTGTGGCAAACAATTTTCATCTATAATGTAACCCTGAAGCTCTTATAGGGCTTTTGGAAACGCACATTTCCACCCGTTTTCTTCTCTTTCGAGCACCAATCTCCCTTGCCAATATGGCGGGCGCGTCCACGTGTCCTTAGCAGTCTTTAACGTTCAGACCTGTGGAAGGAAGCACTGCGCCCCCTGTGGTGTCTTCTGTTCTAACCAAAAGCCATAGACATAATATAAGTAATCTAAGTAATTTAAGTAATCGGATATAATAATCTTATATTATGTCTATGACCAAAAGCGAAGAAGAAGAAGAAGTGTTACGTCTTGGTGGGCGGGTCTAGACGTCATTTCCGTAAAAAATCAAACAAATGAGTTTATTTATGATCACGCTAACCTCGCAGCTGTGCGGTTTAGTTTATATTAAGACTGATTTGATTCCGGCTTTCCCGATCCTACGCTTTAACGGACTGCCGTGAAGTAGCAGGTTAGTCCACACCGCTGTCTAACTTCCTGTTATAAGGAGACAATGTAGACTCCAACACTCTCACTATTGCTAATGCTAATGTTAAATAAGAAGCTCTGTTGAATCACACCGGTTATTGATTCTGATTTTAGATTCATATGGACTTGATTAAGCAAAAAAAAACATTTTTTTACTTGGATTTAGCTTAGGCTGGCTTTTTAAATCAGCTACTAACAAATTAACAGGTATGATGTCGATTTGGAGCTGGAGTAAAGGGCTAATTCTACCATTTTTGATCAGCTTTTTCTCCAAATTTAAACACGATGACATGGATTTCATTATTACACAGTCTACTCAGTTTTTAAAACACAATTTATGTTTTACGATATCTTGTTTAATTGCAAAATATTAAAATAGGTGATTCTGGGAGTGCTTTAAAGTACAGATTGTGACTTTAATCTACTTGTAAAACAACCTGCGCAGCTTAAAATTAATTCCTTTCCAAGTTCTGATACATTATAAACTGTGACTAAAATGTTTGCACTTATATATATTGACAATTCTTTTTCTTTTGTATGTTGTGTGCACATTCAGATAATTTAAAGTAAGATAATTTCTAAATAACTTACTGTTTTAAAGGAGAGAACAAGACATTTCTGTGATTTATTCAGATCAAACATAAAGCCATTACACATTTATCCATTCCAAACATTAAAAACGCTTATCAATTTAAGAACACATTATAGCTTTGCTATAAGTTAAACAGACACTAAGAGGGTTTGCATAAAAGGTTTTTATTAAAAGGTTTGAGAATAAAAGAAATGTGGCCCTCACCAGCCAAATTACAATTACACATTTTTAAATATTACAAACTTTTTATTGAATTTAACTTTTGTCTGGACTACAGAGGTACTCATTTTTATTCTTTATTCACAAATTAATCTGCTTTTAGGAGTATTAAAAGAGGGGCTGAATATAATCATTTATGTAAAATAAGTCACCACTTTCTGTTGTATAGAATCTCATTAAGGTACCTTGGATTTTGTGACAACAGCTCAAAGCCGTTTCAGGGGTGTGAATATTCTTTCCTCTCTGCTTGTATTTAGATGACATTTCCTCCTCCTTCCTTGGATTGAGCTCAGCTGCAGGCATGGAGCCCTCCACCAAACCTGGGCCCAGCCAGGTTGCTGATGTGGTGTTCGTCATCGAAGGAACGGCCAACCTCGGACCGTACTTTGAGTCTTTAAGGAAAAACTACATTCTTCCAGCCATTGAGTAAGTTCCTGAACATCCAAACTGGAAAGTTTCATTGTGTCCTTAATTAACTCCCATATTTATTTATTTTTCAAGATATTTCAACGGAGGCCCTCCTGCAGAAACAGATTTCGGTGGAGACGTGAGTGCTCTTCTTACCGCTCTATAAGGGATGCAAGTTATCGATTAATGAGTTAATCTAAAGCTGATTACTTTTACCAATCGACTAATGATGAATTGATAAGCGGCCATTTTCTTAAAAACCTGAGTTTTATTTTGTACCAAGAGGCCCGGCCGCCTTTCCATAACACGTTTTTCGCAAAACGCTGAATTTAAAAACACGTTTTTGTGTCAGCCGTGTTAAATACTGACTGAATGATTGGAAAATCATGGTTTTCTCACATTATTTCTCAGGCTTATTCGCGTCTTGTCTGTTCGTTTTCTGTTATCTTCTCCGCTATTGTGTCGTCACTTCCTGACCTTCGTAGCAAATCGATTAAGCGTGAGCGCTATTCACATGAAATTTAAGAAGCTTGTAGAGTGTTTATACTTTAACCAGATTCGTATGAAGCGCATTTTTCATCCCTGATTAGATCGTTTCTTTTCTCCCGTTCTATTTTCCGCCATCTTAGCTCCGTTTAGAGTTGACCAGCGGCGCCCTCTGCTGGATGGCTGCCAAACTACACCACTAAAAGAAGTCTAAACTGACATTATTAGTTAATCGATTTGAGCTTATTTTATCCTAATATCCCATTAATTGTTTACATCCCCACTCACTTCATATTCTGTCTGAAATCGGAGTGTTTTTTGAAGGCGAGCATCACTTTGTTTCCTGCAGTATGGAGGGACGCAGTACGGTCTGGTGGTGTTCAACACGGTTGACTGCGCGCCGGAGTCTTACGTCCAGTGTCACGCACCAACCAGCTCTGCTTTCGAGTTCGTGTCGTGGATCGACAGCATCCAGTAAATAACTTCATCTTCTTTAATCCAGATCAATATTTGTCCTCGGAGCTGGGATGATTCTTAGCTTTTGGTTTCCTGCAGGTTCATGGGAGGCGGAGCTGAAAGCTGCAGTCTCATCGCAGAGGGACTTTCTGTGGCCCTGCAGCTTTTTGACGACTTTAAAAAGATGAGAGAACAAATGTAAGCTGGTGTCTCTTCATATCTTCAAATCTGTGTGTTATTTGAGATTAATTTGTCATTTTGTGCACTGTTGCAGAGGTCAAACGCATAAGGTGTGTGTGCTGCTGTGTAACTCCCCTCCATATCTGCTTCCCGCCGTGGAAAGCGTCAGCTACACTGGCTTCACAGCGGACAACTTGGTCAAAATCATCAGAGATGTAAGAGACGTCATGCCCTGTTCTGCTCCAATACAAGCCTTCAGGTGTAATTAATCAGCTCTACGCATTTTTCAAGATGTAATATTTAAAGTAGAACCAATTTGTTACTTCCTCTTTAGATTTTTTTTTATTTAACCACTTAAACATTTTTTATTCAATATTAGAAATACATTAAAAGATCCCAATAATAAAATCTAGACATTTTTAAAATAAGAAAATAAGCATTTTTTTGTTTTTTTTAAAATTTTATTTAGTTATTATTCTTACTATTTCACTTTATTTTTATTTATTTTTATTATTATTTCTCTTTTCATCAGCTTATTCTCTTGTTATCGTTTTTGTACAGCATTTGGTGCAGTTTTAAACCGGTTTTTAAAAGTGCTATATAAATAAATTTGACATTTTATTGCCTAAAATTTAAACCAGGTGAAACTAAAACTTTTGGCAAAAAATTTTTACAAGGTGTTTTTTTATTTTTTATATTAAATACAAAATGAATTTATATTTTGTACAGTTTTGGCTTAATTACTAATGTGAATTATGTTTTTTTTCAGCAAATTACCTGTAATCTTAACGATTAATCAGTTACTAAATTAGTTGACAATTGTTTCAGTTTTCAATTCATCACAATTAATCCGATTCATTGTTTAAGCCCCATTGTGCTTAATTTACCACTCGGCTTTTAAATGTTTTCATTTTGGTTTAATAAAGAATGACAAAGAATAACTTTATTAACTCCTTAAATATCATTTATTTAACTTTAAATTGCTGCTAACAAGTTGAAAGCAAATCACATGAAACATTTTAATGTCAGAAATAGTTTGAAAATTGATTCATGTTTGTAAAAATTAGCCCAGAAAAGCGTAGAGTTTTATAATGTGTGTCAGCATTGATTGCGAAGGATTATAAAAAAAAAATTTTTTTTTGTAATTTTTTCTGCAGAGAGGGATTCACTTCTCTGTGGTCGCTCCGCGGAAGCTGCCAGCTCTCAGGGCTTTGTTCGAATGGGCGTCTCCGGTGACCGGCGCCGTGGAGCCGCATCCGGACTACAGCCAGGACCCGTTCCACATGGTGCTGGTCAGAGGAATCTCTCTGCCCGGTGAGAAACATCCCGGGTCTCGCCAGGTTCAGTGGAGAAGCGACACGAGTTTCAGACTTGACTTGGACTCCTTCGTTTTAGTTTATATTAATTTTAAATCAGTTACAAACACAAAGAACAAATGAAAACACACACACACACACACACACACACACACACACACACACACACACACACACACACACACACATTATCAGTAACTGGCAGATTGTTGCTTATAAGGAGACATTTTCTTCATTATAACCTCATTTATCTGCCAGTGGAACTAGAACTTTTTAATCAATATTAAGGAATTATTTACTTAAAACAAGCTGCTATATTTTGCCAAAATCTTACTTTTAAGTTAGTTTGTCTTATTTCAAGTTTAGTAAAATATTTGCAGTAGAAACTAAATAAATAAATACTTGGCAAGATTTTGTTTCTTTGCAGTGAAAATATCCCACATGAATAAGCAGTTAGCTTCCCCCTCCAGTCCGTTTCACCTCACGGCCTCTCTGAGACAAAAAGCAGGAAAAATAAGCAGATAAATGAGTAAAATAAAATGATGAAAGACAGAAATCTTAGGGATTAAGTAGGAAAGACTCAACTGGTCCCCAAAGCTTCAAAAATATGTCCAATTTGATCACAACTCAGTTTTTCCAAAGGAAGGACGACGGATATCTGCGTCATCCACATCTTCACCGTTGTGACACTCATTAGCAAAAAATCGAAGAATTGTTGGCAAAGATTTAGAATATAGATCCAAATAGTTGCATTCAAAAGGTAAAACAGAGAAAATGAGAAGCTAAAGGCCAAAACGTGTTCAGAATGGAAATCTTTCCAAAAGGTCTGTAGAAAATCTACCTCTGTGCCTCAAACATCTACAGCAGAGGCTGGAGCGGTTGGGGAACAACAGACACATAGATCTATAGAAAAGTTTATTAATCCTGACAGTCGAAGCTCGATGGTTTCATTTAGTTGAAACCAGGCTATTCTCTAAATCTGTCAGTCCTTAACGAAATACACTGAATGTTTAGTAACAGTTTTAACTCGTAATGAAGAGCGAAGGGTTTAGTTTTTGTTTTTTTGCTGGTTTACTGCAGCTGTACTCTGTGTTGAACGTCATTACATTCTGTCACTTTCCTTTGTTACTCTGAGGAACAGCTGCTGAAATTCTCCCGCTGTAGTGTGGCGCCGTTTTGGGTAAATCCTTTTGGATTATTTAGATTAGCACCTCTGGAGGCTTTGCACCTCATTTGGACGAATCATATTTGCTCACATCACTTCCAGATTTGACAGCGGTTTGGCATATTTCTGTAAAACAATCCAAGCGCTGTTTTTGTGGAAGAAATGGGGAACACGGCAACATGCTCGTGCAAAGTTTGCTGCATCATGTCGATGCCCAATGCTGAGCGTTTCCTACATCTGGCTTGCAGTATCTGATAAACGCATTGCTGTGTGCAAACTTTAGATATGTGTTTGACATTTTCCTGTTCATTTTATGGAGGAAAAACTATTTTATCATCCACCTACATGTTTCTTTACTTTATGAACTTCAAGGTTTCTTCTATTTATGTAGTTGCTAAATAATTTATGGGTGTTAATTTTCACACCTTATTTGCTTTTTCACAATTTTTCTGCGCCGTATTTATTCTGTGGAAGGTTTTAGCGGTCTGACGGAAAGATTTAGTTGTTTTGAACTGTTTTTTTGGTGTGTAGGAGAGAGAAATGAATGAACCCCAACACCTTCTGCAGAGCACATTTTCAGTTTTGGTCTCATGGAAACATCTTTTAGTTTCCGCAGGCGGAGGACCTCCACACAAACCGGTCCTCCCTCCTCAGCCACCGCCTGGCCAGTCTGTTGTCGGACCCTCGCAGGCCCCCCCACCCATCAACCCTGCACACAGTTATCAGGTAACGGCGAGCAGGCGCCTTCATGCTAATTCCTGCCACCTGCTTTTTGGCGCGCGCTCAGAACGTGGTGTTTGTCTTCCTCTGGAAAATGTTTGACGCTGTACGTTTAATCTGCTTCCTGCAGAATCAGCCTGCGTTGACTCCTGCTCAGGTGGCTGCACAGATGGCCGTGGATGCAGCCAATAACCAGAAGAATCGCTGTAAGTTCACAGGAGGTGCTAAGCTTTTCAGAATAATTAATTTTTGCCAAGCTTTGTTTTGCTTTTTTTTCTGTTTATCTGCCATGTCTGGTATTTTCTTCCCTGTTATGTCTGAGATGTTTACCAGCCACTTTGTTTTTGTGGAGGTCTGAGGTTGTTGATGCACAGAATTTACACCTTTTCACTGCAAAAGTACACAAAGTCTTAGTTTCTAGTGCAAATATCTTCATACACCTGAAATAAGACACAACTAGCTTACAAATAACTTTTCATCAAAATATTGGCTTCTTTTGAGCCAATTATTCCTTAATGATAATAAATATACTGGCAGGTTGTGGCTTTTAAGACATTTTCTTACAAGTGAAAAAATCTGCCAGTAGAACTAATATTTGTTTTATTTATACTAAGAAATATTGACTCAAAACAAGTTCCTATATTGTGCTGAAAAATGTCTGGTGGGTTAGTTTTGTCTTATTTCAAGTGTACGAAGATATTTTTACTAGAAACTACAAAAACAAAATACTTGGTAAGATTTTGAGTTCTTATGGTGTAAAAAACATATAAAATACACACAAATTACATCAAAAGAATAATATTTTTAATTACAAATCATGGCATTTATTCAATAAAAAATGTGGAGAGAAATATAAGAAACTGAACCGTTTTTAGCTCTAAAACAGAAGCTTAAAGTAAAAACCACATAATTTAGAGTTTGAACCAACAATTTGTGTTTTTTTCTTATTAAAAGTAAAATAAATGGGTTCCAAGCCCCCATTGTAGCTGAATGATATCAAACAAACTTGCAGTGATTATACAATAAATAATAAACAAAATTAGGGCTGCAAATAACTTATTTTTCTAACTGATTATGTTATTGATTATTCTGATGAGTAATTGAATAAAAAGTTGGCACATTTTGAAACATTTTTCATTTAACCACTTAAATATTTAGTCAATATTATAAATAATAAACAATAAGAATAATACATTTTATTTGTAGGTGCCTTTCTTGACACTCGAGGTCGCCTTATATAATTTAACATAAAAACAAACAATATTTAAATACATGGTAAAAACTAAGTACCAAACAAAATTTAAACAGACAATGCAAATACGTTAAAAGATGCAAATTTAAAGAAGAAAATATACATTTATTGCCTAAAATGCAAAACTGTTTACATTTTATTGCCAAATGAAGGAGTGTCAGTGAAAGCTTTTCCATTAAATTAATTGTTTCTTGACGGGATTAATTGTTGGAAAAACCTTAATTGTGCTAAAACAACACATTCAGGCTGTACATTGTATATTAAACTGGCTTTCCATATGTTACCACTGTTCACTCTGCCATTCTTAGCAGGAACCTGAAACTTTTCCACTCAATAAATAAGAGCGAGGAGCTTCTTTCTGCTTGCTTTGGGAGTCTGGAGTTCTTTGGATAAATGTTTTATTTCCATCATATTTAAATCAAATCTCCTGTAACGTTTGCGCTCGTTTTTGTTTTCTTTCTTCCAGTCACAGGAATTTCCAGTTCGCCATTCCAGAATCAGCCGATTTCTTCGGTCCCCGGGCCAAAGCACGGGCAGCCTAGCCTACCGACGGTTACCACGGTGAACCAGCTGACGATGCCCCAGCAGGCTCCCCCCAACCCCCAGCAAGCCGTTCCGCCCCCGGGCCAGCTGGTGGGCAGTCAGCAGCCGCAGACCAATCAGCCCACGGCGCCGTCAGCACAGCCCAACATCGTAAGACAATTTAGATTTTTCATGTCATCAGTGGCGTTTTATGCATTATTATTGTATTAGCAGGGACTCAGGTTAACTTATTGAAGGGATCCGGTATTAATTGGTGAAGTGGGAGCAGTGGCAGGTTGAGGAGGCTGGCTTGCTGTGAAACTGTTGGTGGCTTTTATCGGAAGAGGTCGACTCGTTTCTGATTGGACCACCTCAGTCTGAATGACGGACAAATGAGAGACAGGATTAGATTTTATGTTTAATACTAGAGCTTTAATTGACGCTGCAGCTGCTAACTCGGTAAAATGTCTGAACCTAAATATCAGAATGGATTTTCAATGTGGTCAAAACCAAATGTTTTATTTTCTCCTGAAGATCACAGCTGCATCAGTTTGGTTTTCTTCAGAAACTAAGTAACATTTCCCTCCAGAATATGTTTCCCTAATTAAAATGCATATCTCACTACAGCACACTTACATTAAAAATGTTAACTCCTTTCTTCTGTCCGCAGGCCGGCGTTCCCGGAGGTCAAGTTCCTGCAAACCCAATGGGTCAGCCTCAGGGCATGGCCAATAAGGTTATGGCCTGGACCGGCGTTCTGGAGTGGCAAGAGGTAACCCAGAACCCAGGGACTTTCAGCGAACTGCCCTTTTTCCTCACGCTGCAAATATCACACCTAGCTGCCAAAAAGGCTCTAGCACCCAAAAAACAATACAGAGAGGCTGTTTTTTCCTTCCACAAAACTTTCCAGTAAGATGCTTGGACAAATTCTGTATGAGTTTTAATTATTATCCAAGTAACTTCAAAGAGTCGGTGGCTTGGTGATGCCACACCATGGAAGGATCTATGATAGCAGTCTGTGTTACAACCAGCCTGAAGAAGCCTCTGACTGAAGACTGCTGCGGTATGAAGCTACCAGCTCAATGTCCAGGCAGCAGAGATGAAATTCCACAATGACGTGTCCCGCATGATGCCATCAGCTCTGCTAATCCACCTCATTTGCTTTTGCCGCTCCTCTTTACATCTCTGTAAGGTCAGAAAGCCGGACAGAGACATGGGAGCCAGCACACCCAGCTCCTTCAGGAATCCCCTTTCATGGCTTGTTTTTCTCTGTGAATGGGAAACTGTGACGTCACCAGCCTCCTCCAAGATCACATGGGCCACAATATAACAATATGTTCTTAAAACTCTTTGCATTCAAATTTTATGAGAACATTTTTCATTATTTGAGTCATAACAGTCAATAAAACAAACACTCCTTTGGTTTTCATCTTAAACAGTTTAAAATCAGAACTTTGACCCCTGGGTGTAACTGATGAACACAAAGCTGCAGGTGGGGGTAACATGATATCATCATCACCCTGAAGCCACCATGGTGCAAATTCCTAATAACCCCTTGTTATCGATTGCTGTGCAGTTTGATTAATCACGTATCGCTTACCGTCCTCCTTCCACCGCTTTAGCACAAGGTCAGATTGATCCGGTTTACAGTGCAGAACCAGGAAGTTTCACTGCGTTGATGTGGCTCGTATGGGACACCATATGTGTTCGCACCGGGCCGATCAATGGCTGCCATCGACCATCGACCCATCCTCCCTCATCCATTTGTCAGAATTATCGAAGCCGGTTAAATGGATAGGAATAAGATTGAGAAGCTTCGTAAAGTCTAAATCCATAAACGGGTCAAACTGGGAGCATGAAACGTTGCTTTAATCTGCGGTTTCCTCCTCCAGGTGGCTCATCTGGCGGTTCGTATTGGGAAGAATTAAACTGCAGCATCTGAAAGTCATTTGGAGGAAGCAGTTGTTGATGAGAGGGAGGTTTTTTTAAAGCGCAGCATCATCGGCGTAGTATGATCGGTGTGGGTTTTTCTCCCTGGGATTCGCCAACAATCGTAATCAGCCCCTGATTTAGAGCAGAAAGAATTGTTTGTTGCTCTCTACGTCTTTACTCCATGTCCTTTCTGCCTTAGCCAGCACTTAGAATAAATTACCCATTTGTCTTCACTGCAATAAATCTGTAATTGAGTACAGTGGGCCTGACTAATGTGTGATTGATTAATCATTTATCCTGTATTGATGCCCTGAAGATGAGGCCTGGCAGTTCTCCCGCTGGGACTTTTTGTAATTGCTTGTCCTGATTGGGGTCACTGACAAAGGTCCGAGCTGGACAAGCCGCACGTCTTTTTCCTGGGCGACGCCTCAGAAACGCTGCAGTTCACGCCTGAACTGCTTCCACTCTTAATGCTGAGAAGAAAAATGTTATTTTACATCTGGAACTTCTCAGACCGACTAAGCAGTTTGTTTCTCCTTATTTCCACAGAAGCCCAAAGCCTCGTCTATGGACTCAACCAAGCTGACGCGTTCCCTGCCCTGTCAAGTTTTCGTCAACCAAGGAGAAAACCTGTGAGTAGCTAAAGCCGGGGTCAGAGGTCACGTTTTAACATGTATTAACTGTTATTTAAGTAAGACTGATGGTTGTAAACATTAAGGTGCTCTCAGTAGGAATCTCTCGACAGATGCTGCAGCTCAGATAGCTCAGCTTTAATCGGGGGTTTCCTCACATGCTCATTTAGTCGCCTTTAGCATCTGGATGCCGTACGATTAGCATCTCAGAAGCTTAAATAAAACCTGAACTACAATCCGAAACTCCAGAGGAGTCGAAAAGGAGATTTCATGGCCCAAAGAGCAGAGAGGCCGGAAAAAGTTCAGACCATCTCTTCTATCGACTCCAGAGTCTTTCTCTGCACAGCTTTCCAACCATAAGGCCAGATGGAGAATTAAAAAGGAGCGGCAAAAGCAAAGGGGACGGATTAGCAGGGTTTTCCAACCACTGATGTCATCCAGGATATGTTGAAGTGGAACATCGTCCCCCGCCTGGACGTTGAGCTGTTGGCGTCAGACCTGGGTGAAGCTGGGCTCCACAAACTAACAAATTAAACAAAAATGACGTTTGTGCAGCAAAAATTGTTTTAAAGATGAAATTAAATGTCAACCAGCCCACATTTACAGAATCAGGCTAAATGTTGTGTCAATCAGCTGTAATACATTTGTGCGTCAAAATGTTTTGTTTATGGGGTTAAATTTAAGGTTCACCAGAAAACGACTCGTCCTCCCCACCTCTGCCAAAGCATTAAAATAATAATAATAAAAAATGCTAAGAGTTATTGTGGTATGTTTGTGCTGCTAAAATGTTTGCTTTGCAGTTGATTAACAAATTTAGTTATATTTTGTAAATGTGGTGGGCTGGTTGACCTCTGGAAACAATTTCTTTTAAACGAGCAAAAATTCTTGCTGCACAAACGTTTGGCGCTAATTTGGTCTTCAGTCAGAGGCTGCTTCCGATTGGTTGGAAGACTGACTGCTCTCCTTCCTGCCTGCAGCGCCGCATCGCCATCCGCAGCGATTCTGTGAAGATACTTGGATGATATGAGTTATGACAACATTCAGTTTCCCCTTTGGGATAAACAAAGTGTTTTTGGGTTTAATTGAATTTTACGCCACATTTTGACCCTCATCAAACGGTTTCCTGGCTTTGCTGTCGGTTTTCGTTTTTCCGTGATCGCGCTGCTTTCGTCTCCTTGCAGCAACACAGACCAGTGGCCACAGAAGCTCATCATGCAGCTGATCCCACAGCAGCTACTGGTGAGCCAGCTGTTTTTTAACAGCATTTTATGCAGCAGAAACTTCTGGAGTGATGCTTTAAATTATAACCCGTCTTGTTTTTCCTGCAGACGACTTTAGGGCACCTGTTCAGAAACTCTCGAATGGTTCAGTTTCTCTTCACCAGCAAAGACATGGATTCCCTGCGGGGCCTTTATCGCATCATGGCCAATGGTTTTGTGAGTGTTTACTCTTGCTAAACCTCAAATGTATTTTTACTTTTGTTGAACTTTATAATTTATGACTTTACTTTTGGTGAAATATAAGCGCAGGTCCCTTCTCTGGCCACTAGGTGGCCTGAACGTTACTACTTGTTCCAGTGATGACAGAGAAACTCTGGAAAAGGCTTTTTACCCACATGATGTCTTAATTTTCTGCCTAAATATTTTAAATGTTCTTTCACTTCAGATGGAAATATTCTTTTGTAAAATATAAACCTAGTTCTTAAGGTTTACTGTTAAAACTAGTGAAAAAACAAGCAGAGCTGCATCTCTAATTCACTATATGTTCCACCAAAGGCACATTATGAATTAACACCATTTGTATCCGGTTTATGAAGCCAGACTCTGATTGTTTCTGTTTTTCTTTTCTATCCTGGGGAAAACAACAAAAAGACAATGAAACACACAAAAATACAATGAAAAAATCCACAATTTCTGTTCTGTTGTCAACTGAGACGAGGCATCCATGTGCAAAATAAATAAAAAAAATAAATAACACTTGTAAATTACATGAATAAGGAAAGCCCAAGTTTACCAAAGAGCTGCACAAGGTATAAAAGCCCCAGTGGCATCAACAGTTAAACAAAGAGTTGAATAAAACAAACGTAGCGCAGGGCATTCTGGGTAAATACAACCATAACAAATGCGGGTGTCTAGTCCAAAAAATGTTGTTTATTTTTGCCAAAACCAAAATAAAAATCCTACAGCTACTAAAATCTGACGCTACTACGTTTTTGTTTCCATTTTATGAAGAAGGTCTCACTAAGTGTCTTCTTCAGAGGTTTTTGTGTCGTTTCCTTCAGTGGTTCCTGGTGCAGCGCCCCCACAGGCGAGGAGGGGAACACGTTTTTAAAAGGGTTTGGTGTGAAAGTTTGGTCCCCATTCGAACCGAATCTATTAAAATGTTTAGCAGTTTGTGTTGCTGGATGTGAGAGAAAACTCTCAGCTCTCTGTTGACCTTAAAGGTTGGACGGCGTCTAAAGACACAACAGTCCAGACAAATGTGTTAAACTGATAAAGAAAATAACATATTGCTATGAAAATTACAAAATTAGGCCTGAAATGGGCCCTGAATGACGTGTAAATAAATGTTTTGTATGTGTTTATATAGGCAGGATGTGTGCATTTCCCCCACACGACTTCGCCGTGTGAAGTTCGGGTCCTGATGCTGCTCTACTCCTCCAAGAAGAAGATCTTCATGGGCCTCATCCCCAACGACCAGAGCGGCTTCGTCAACGGCATCCGGCAGGTCATCACCAACCACAAGCAGGTCCAGCAGCACCGAGCGGTGAGTGTCAGAGGTCAGAGGTCAGAGGGCTCTTCAGGATGAAATGGTCTGATTCTGATCACTGAACTGCTCACATAGTCACACCTTTTAATTTATTGATATTTATTGATGCTTTCATGTAACCAGCAGTGGATAAAATAGGAAATAAGAGCTGAGACAATGCTGTCAGTTTTCAGATGTAATTAATAGGATTTTATCGTTCATGATGAGAAATTTTTCATAACGATATAATTTTAAAATCCCTCCTGAGCCTCGTAAAGTGCTTTGATCTTCGTTGTGCAGGCTGCAGCCGGCTCTTTGAACCACGTTCAAAATGCTCTCATGATGCGCTGCAGATGTAACTCGGTGGTGTTTGATGTCAAACATTTCAAGAAAAATGTGACGTTCTCCTAATTTTATGACTGAGTTTCACGGCGAGAATAAGAGATAAATTATGAGAATTGTTATAATATTAGCTGAATAAAGATGCAATATTACTGGGAAATGGTTGTAAAGTTATGAGAAAAAGGTTCATTTTATTGAGGGGAAAAGCTTCAGTGGTTATAAAGATCTGAAATAATTGTTTTAAAGTCCTGACACTGATAATCTGATACTGAATTGTTAACTGATAAAGTATTTTTATATTTTTGAAACTTATCCTGAAGTATAATTTCACAAGATGCTCAATATTTATTTTATATGATTTCTCATGGAGGAATTCTCATATAATTACCATTTAATTCTCCTAATATAAGACTTTAATCTGCTAGTATCCTAACTTTTTATATTCATAATATTATACCCTTATCCTCATTTTATTATCACTTTATTCTGCTAATATTACAACTTTATTATCAAAATATTTTGGCTTTTTTCTATTATTATGACTTATCGCATTTTTATGACTTCTAGTTATTATTGTAATATTACTAAAATTCTGGTTATACTGCAACTTTAATCCTGTGTTAGTTTGACTATTCTGGCCTTTATTCTCATTTTATTACAACTTTGTTTTGTTTTGATTTTTTTTCATATTCTAGATATGAAATAAAATCTTAATTTATTCAGTAATTTTATTGAGTCAATTTATTCATTTATTTATTTTTTACTTTAATGGTTTGACTTTATTTGAATCTAGTGTGATAAAAGAATAAACAAACAAAGTAAATGTAAAACAAAGCAAAAGAAGGACAGTAGTAAAGTATAACTACATGTTCAAAGGAGTGGGTAGAAACATGAACTTATTTTTACATCCAATCCTCTTACATTTGTAGCTTCATCCAGTAAATGGCTGTTCATGTGAACTTGGTGTGATTTATTATTTTCTATATCCATCTCTATAACTAGAAAAGTGTATTCATAATTGGATGCCCATGTTAATTGTCAAGAATAGTTAAAATTCATTTTAAATGTCCGTCATAATGCCGTGACACAGCCGCTGCTCTGCTGCAGCTTTAAGTCCAAAGTGTGTAAATTTCATCATTAAACAGAACCGATCCTGCAGGTTAGAATCTGACTCTCCTCGTTGTCGGTGCTGGAGGTGGACCTGCTCCGGTTTCTGCAACGTTTCCTCTGGATCAGCCGCCTTTTCCGTCACATGGCGTTCCTCCAGCTCCTCTCGCTGCTGAACAAGCAGCATGTTGCTCTTTAAAAATGAAGCTGCTTGGCGAGTTTACATGATTCAGATTACATTACTCCTCATGCTCTGATATCATCCATGTTGATGGCTCTTGTCTAACCATCCTGCTAATTTTATGTCTTTGCGAGAGGCCCAATATGTGACTCATAAGTCGTGTGTGTATGAGTATCGGGGCATTTAGAGAAGGCAGGAGACATGAAATTTTAATGAAGACCTTTTTTTCTACCTCTGCCTCTTGTGTATCGTCACAAATTCAGTGCTGCATTGCTAATAAGGAAGTGCTACAGCAATCTTAGCATAATTAAAATTCAATTTGGACCAGTAGTTGAAGTTTCTTTGTTGCAGAAATGGCATTCTTCCCTTTTCAGATTCGAATATTATGGCGTTTGAAGTGATGCAGGTTAGCGAGTTGAAGGCAGCAGATGAATCACAGGCAGCGGAGGAGAAACGAGCTGGGTTTAGTTTTCTGGGAAGACCCAGAGCTGTGTGTTTCCTGGCTGTTGTTGGTCAGAGAGCGCAGCGCGTATTAGCAGCATCCCTGGGTGATTTGTTCGGATTCAGCAAGATGGATGGGTGAAGGTGTTTTTCCATCACGCTTTCCTGAGTCTGAAGTTAATAATTTTTTTGCTGGGTGTGGAGATGAAATGCCCTTCATTTCCCCTTGTGTCTCCCTGAGTGTGAAATCCATCACAACACATTTAAATCTAAAAGCCTGAGCAGGTATCTGCATCTGGATGCTGTTGGTTTTCATTTTTAAGGAATCAGAACTTTGATCCTTAAAGCTGCTTGACACTTTATATTGTAAAATCAACCAAACTTACTGCTGATGTAGTTTTTCACCTGTCAAACGTGTCTTGCTAATTTTTTTTTCCATTGCTTTTCTTGGAAATTCTTACATAACCAAGATTAAAGGTAAAAAAGCTATTGGACCTATATGGCTCGGATGACATCACAAAAGGTAAACCATCATAATTCTTCTTAAAGGGGCAGTGTGCCATTTTATAGCACAATCAAGTAAATGTGGTGACTTAAGTTGTTATATAAATGTTGTAAAGATCAAAATTGCCGCCTAACTTAACACATTGAAATTGGGTCTCTGTCTCTTTAAAAACTCCTACTCTGTCTTAAACTCCGCCGACAGGAAGTCATCACAACAACGTTCCTCTGTTAACCCTTAAGGACGTTTTACCAGCGTTTCACTGAGAAGTAGCTCGCATATTAAGGATGTGCAGTTCCACCAGATGTTTGCCAATTGCTGCTGGCTAGTCTGAAGGAGCTGAGTGGGGGGGAGGACTGTTCTGGAAGTATAACGTCTGAGCCCAGCTGGACTCCTCTGAGTTTATTTCTGACCAAAACATTTGAAATCTGGCCGCTTGCAGCTCAAAACCAGCCTGAAATATTCAGATCTGCTAATGCAAGTTAATTGACTCGATTCTTCAGCCTCTTGTGACGTCATTACCCAGAATACACACTAATTACAATTGGATACGGGAGGTTTGTGTGGTTTTTAAAAAGTCATTTTCTGAAAAACTGCAGTGGGAATCAATAACTCATTACCCAGCTGTGTTTTTGGTGTCGGTGTAAATCTGTTTCTGGAATAAAAATACAGCTTTAAAATGTCCAGCTTTATTTTAGGGCTCTCATTTGTTCTTATCCAGCTGAAAGCCTGAAACTTTGATGCACACCACTGGTCATATTTTGTTAAATGACCCTGAGCAGGTTCCACCTTTCTGCTGTTGGTAAACATCTGAAACTATTGTTGCATGATATTTTACCAGTCTGTCTCAGCCGGTTTGGATCTATTCATGGAAGCGGAAACTCTAACCCCAAGACATTTTGGACAATTTCATGCTCCCAACTTTGTGGGAACATTTTGGATCTGGTTCCTTCGAGCACAAAGCAAAGTCCATGAAGACATGGATGGAGAGTGGTTCTCGACCCAACAGAACAGCTGTGGGATGGATTAGAGCAGAGAGTGAGAGCCAGACCTTCTCGTCCAACATCAGTGTGTGACCTCACAAATGCACTTCTGGAAGAACGGTCAAAAATCCCCATAAACATCGTAAACCTTGTGGAGAGCCTTCCAGAAGAGAGGAAGCTGTTCGGCTGCAAAGGGAGGACCAACATCACACTGAAGCCTGTTGATCAGGACTGGAACGCCACTGAAGCTCAGCTGTGAGTCAAAGCAGGGGAAAAAGAACCGGTCTCACCTGTTGTCAACACCTTCTGTCGATCATATGGCAAAGCGATATGCACCGTCAGATTTTGTGTGAATAAGACTATTTTAGAGATGTGCACCGTTTCAGAACATTTGATCACACGGCAAGGTGCAAAAAAACAGCTAAAAGATCCACTTTGGAGACGGTGTGAACCCTGCGGGACGCCTCTGGTTTCTGTTACCGTTTAATTTAATTTAACCTCCAGATTCTGCTGCAGGTTTAGTGACTGAGGGGAGGTTTGTGCAGAACACCTTGCAGGTGGGGTTTAAAGTAAAATCTCCACTTGTTCTCAGTGTTTGTTTTTCTCTTTCCATCTGCTGTCTGACAGAGTGGGTGTAAATGCAGCCTTGCAAGCTCTCAACACTGGTAACACTGTAAATTACATAAAGAAAATATGTGTGCTGTAAATACACTTTATGTCAGCAGAAGCAGTGCATACAAACAGCAGACTGAGGATTTGCAGAAGTTTAATTATTTTTTTCCAATTAGGAATCATTTTACACATTTAAACATGTTTTTGCAAAAAGATCTTTTATGTTCTTTTTTTCATTTGGGGTATAAATACAAGTCTGTTTTTTACTGCAGGAATCTTTTAACCTTTAAATTGTCAACCAGGATTTCTGTGTTTTGTTTTGTTTTTGATAGCAAACGCAATGTTTAAACCCAACAACCCGTGAGAAATATCTGTTTTACAGAGTTTGTGTTCAAAAACATTGATTAAAACCTACAACCTGTAAATATTTAATTAGAGGAAGCGCGTCTTCACAGTAAGGCTCTCACCGTGCCTTTTTAACAAACATTAACCTGTAAAGTTACAAGATTATGTCCAATTCTTCTCACAGGTTGTAAAACTTCTTCCATGTTCAAAACTCTGAAACTTTAACTCAGTTTCAGAGTTTAACTGCAACAAAATTCGGATTAATCGTGAATTGATTGTTGAAATAATCAATTTATTGATTGATTAATCGTTAACTGGAGTATACAGACTGAAAACAGGCTAATTGCTAAAAGAACTAGATATTCAGAGCTGTTTAAGTAGATAAAATATATATGTTTGTGGATGTTTTTAGCAGCTAAACTATGTATAACACTTTGACTTTGAAATTGCAAAAATACCGTAAAAGAATAAAAAACTGTTTTGTAATTTTTTTTTTTTTTTTTTTTTTTTTAATATTTTTGTTTTAAATTTATCATTTTTTTGACAACTCTCCACCACAGGATTTTTAGTTTGGGGACCTTTTAAATTTATTATTCTTATTTTTTATATTTTTATTTATTTATTTGTTCCTGAACAATAAGTCTTGTTTTATCTATTTATGCAGGAATTCTCCCTTTAACATTGAAAGTAAAACTTTTAGATTTTTACAGGCCTAAGAAATTTTATGTAAAATATTCAGTTTAGATTTTTTTTAATCAGGAGATTATACAGTTATTCATGACATGCATTTTGCAAAACTTGCATAACATCTCAGACTTTAAAAAAAAAGACTTAATACAAGCTTATATTTCTTGCTAAAAAGTTACTATTAAGTTAGTTTTCTTATTTAAAGTGTAATAAGATATTTGCATGTCAAACTAAACCAAAAGTACTTGGTAGCATTTTGTTTTGTATCCCTTTGCACTTTTCCCACATTACGACCCAAACCTTGTATTCTACAGGGATTTTATTTTCAAATTTTTTCCCCAAGAAAAACTGAGATTTTTTTAAATATATTTTGTTTTTGCAGCAGTTAGGTGGAGCAGGGGTTCCCATGCAGACCAATCAAGTCCCAACCAACCAGAACTTTCTGAACCGGGCGCCCGGCCCCATCCCGGTTTCCCACGGCAACGTCCAGCAGCAGGTAAATAAATCCAGAGCCGCTCCGTTTCTCCTCCTGGCGGCCGCCTGCGGAGGTGCATGCCTTACTGGTAACTGTCTCTGCTCCTCTCTGGTCGGCTCTGCATCCAGTCTGTGGTGGTGGGCATGCCCCCCGTTAGTCAGGTCTCCATTATGGAGGAGCAGCAAAGGCCCAGCAGCATGGTGAGAACAACTAACTAACTAACGCAAACTGCACCTTTTCAGACGGGCCGGACTCGGTTTCCTTCATGCATGTGAACTGGACTGGCATGGTGCTGATGTGGTCTGTCAACAATGTCCTGTTTTTAAAGCAAAACTACTTGATTTAAGTTGCTTTTATTTAAAGGGACCAGTGCAACTTCTAAGTAGTATCACATGATGCTCTATGCAATACGTCGGAGGATGAGGGACATACTAAGAAAATAATTATATCAACAATAGTCATATTACAAGAATAAAGGAATATAATACTATGACTTTATTCTCTTAATATTACAACTTTATTCTTGTAACACTATGATTTTATAATTTATGTGTAATCATTCTAGTAAAAGTATGACTATTCTGTTAATATTACGAATTTCTTCCCATAATATCTTGATTTTATTGTCGTATAATTACGATTTTATTCCCATATGACTTTATTCTCATACCTCTTATTTTTTAGTGTGGCCCTAATTAATAGTCCAGTTAACTCTATAAGTTTTTAAAAGTTTTTATTGTAGGACGCTAATTAACTTTATGCAGGACATTTAAATTGTGGGCGCTTTCTACGGCAAGCTGATTTTACATTTAATAGAGAGTAAATACATTTTTCCAGGTAATAAAATAACTTGTAGCGTAATTCTTCCAGCTTGATCTCAAACATAATTTTCCTTGGACAAAGTGAATATGATGTTAAACTTATATTTTATGTTTTATTACTGTAAGTCATGGCATCTTAAACACATTTTTATTAGTGATAATGTAATTGTTGGTAGTTCTCCATTCTTACAATCAGGAATGGGTTTTCTTTAATCTTCAGAGGAATGATATTACCGTAATTTCCAGATTATAAATCAGTATTTTTTTTTTCATATCTTGGCTGATTCTGCAACATAAAGTGTAAAAACTTTTATTTTTTTCACTGTTTTCAGCTTAAAATTATCGCTGGTGGTCTGTTTTAACCTGCATTTAATGCATTTAGATGACGATGAGAGCAGCAGGACCAACCAATCAGCAGCCTCCGGTCAGCGGAGCTCCACCCAATCAGGTTGCTCAGGGCGGACAGACCCAACCACAGGGATCTATTCTCCGCCTCCCGAATCCAGGAGCCAATCCGCAGCTCCGGAGTCTCCTGCTCAGTCAGCAGCAGCCGGTGAGAGCAACAGAAAGCTGCTTTTTCATGCTAAATTTCCAAATACCTGCATGTAGAATTTAACGATGTTTTCACAGCAGGGTGCCGTGTCTCACATGATGTCCCACCAAGCGTTGGGGCAGCAGATGGTGCATCCGACACCAGGAGGCGGGCCTCAAATACAGAACCAGTGGAGGCAGCCAATGACGGGTCAGCAAACACACAACTGTTCACAGCAAGATAAAATTACAAAATATTTATGGAAAAAGGCAGATTCCCCTCTATTAAAGCTCCCCCACTCAGCTCCTTCAGACTAGCCAGCAGCAATTAGCAACAATTTGTTTCATACAAGACCGATTTCTGATTTTACTTTTTTTTTTAATTCTCTAAAAAAAACAATACATTAAAAATGATCTTATCAAAAAGTGGCTTTTATCCCAATCGTCCCCTTTGTGAGTTTGTTTGACAGAGTATTAAGGCCAGACAAGAAAATCTATAATGTATTCTATATCATAGAGTGTAGTCATGAAATCAGCAGAATAAAGACACGGTTTTACCAGAATGTCTTAAAACGGTGCTGTCCAAACTTTTTAGCAGGTCAAATTGAAAGAACTTTTGTGTCATTTCTTCAGTGGTTCTTGGTGCAGCGCCCCCACAGGCGAGGAGGGGAACAGGCTTTTCAATTAGTTTGTTAGTGTGAAAGTTGAACTGCAGCAGCTGAAAATCTAACAAATGTTGCAATTTTGGTTCCCATTTAAACCGAATCGACTGAACTATCAGACGTGAAAATGCACTACATCTGATATTTACAGAAATTATATATATTTTTGACATTACATCTCTTTTTGCATTCATTCACGTTTTCTTTAGTCTAACATTTGTTTTGAAACACTTAAGTGTGACAGAGAAGCAGGATAAACTGCGTGCTATCATATAAATTCCTCTCCATTTTGGCTCCAGATTTTTGTCCAAACAAACCCGCTCTGAGCTTTTCCATTAGCGGCGCTTCTGAATATTTCATGTGTGTCTGTGTGCAGGTCAGATGCTGATGTCTGGAGGGCAGCGGGGGCCCATACCCCAACCCGGGATGCCCCAGGTCCCCAGCATCACAGACGAGGACGTCATCAGGGACCTTCTCTGAGGATCCGCAACCAAAATGGACTTTTGAATCTTGATTTTTAATTATTTAGTTTAATCTTTCCAACTTGCTTCCAATTTGGAGTTATAATTTTGCATTTTCTTTTTTTTTTGTCTTCTCTAAATGTTCAATTTAATTAAACAAGCCACATGTTGTTGCTTTTTTTAGCCCTGCTGAGCTGCCAGAGTTAATTGGGGGCAGAAAAATTAAGATTATTTTTTTTATGGAAACGGTGAAACAGGGAGGAAACTAATCCTTCATGCTTCACACCAGACGTTTTCTTTCTGTCTCTTTTTTTAAATAATCAAGTCAAGTCTTTGCAGATGAAATAAAATTGAGCATTAAAAAAAACTGAAGAAGCTCTTGAGCTTTTGGATTGCATACATACAAACAACCGAAGCTTCTGTGTTGCAGCAGCTTGGACTCGAAAGGTGAAGCTGAAATAGATCCACTAATAGATAGTTTGGTGTCTTTTCCTGCCAAATAGTGTCACAGTGTTAATTTTAACTACTCCAATATGTCGAGAAACCATAGCGGGCCTCGCTGTGCCAAGTAGTCCTACCAGATGGCATGAGTTGGCCACGTTTCCACTGGCAGCGTGTACAATCAGGCTGTGCGCATGCGCACAGCGGGCACCGTCGGTCTATATGCCCGCTGCGCTGTGAGCTCCTCTTAATGCGCCGCCGCTCGCATTTTATGGGGACAGAAATCCTGCGGCTTCGTTCGGTTTGAAAGCAGCGCAAAGGCTGGAGGAAGACTTTGTTGGAAGTCTCTGCTTCCAACAGGAAGTGATGTCAGGCTGCGTGTCACCTGGGAAACGCGGTTGCTAAGAGACCGTGACAGTGGGCTCTTGTTTTTGAGTCTCTCTACCCGTTTCCAGCCCCGTTTTTTTTTCTTTTTTTTTTCCACATGGACTCACACAGATAGACAGTAGTCCCTCAGAGGCTGGAGCTCATCCCTCCCATCTCTTAATCACCGGCCGGCCCTTCGGAGCTCCGGCTTAGCCTCGCTTTTTCTCTCATCCATCAGCCTCCATCCACCCCGCTATCGAACTATTACCGCCTGTCTGAACTCATAACTTTTTCAGTGTCTCTATTGTTAGCAGAAGGAATGAAGCTAATGGTTGTTGCATAATCGGTTTTTCTATCAATTAATCAGATAAGAAAAATTAGGCTCATCTTAAACGATATTGAAAATGCGTACAATTCCTTTTTAAAATAAACATTTTATTAGCTAACGTACAAAAACAACACATAATTCCTTTCGTGAATGGTAATTTGTAGAATCTGCAGGTAAAAAAATTCTTGACGTGAAAAGTTTCAATCAGCAATTAACAGCAATAATTCAGGACATTTAGCACATAAGAGAAAAAAATTTTCAGGCATAAATTTAAGTGTCTAAATATGTAGCTAAGAGCTAAATATTTTAAGTTGAAAACTAAATATTTAGCATCAAACTACCATAAATATTTTGCTCCAAACTAAATGTTTAGCTTGCATGATAAATTTGTATCCAAGCTAAATATTTAATTTACAAATTAAATGTTTAACCCCAAACTAATTTGTTAGGCAAGCTAAATATTTAATTTCCAAACTGAATATTTAGTGTCAAAATTAATATTTTGCTGCAAAGCTTTATAATTAAATATTTAGCTCCAACCTAAATTATTTTAGCAAGTTGAATATTTAGCATCAAACTAAAATTTTCAGCTCCAAACAAAATATTTAGTTTACAAACTAAATGTTTAGTTTACAAACTAAATGTTTATCTCCAAATACACATTTAGTTTATTTTTTGTTAGCAAGCTAAATATTTAATTTACAAACTGAATATTTAGTCTCAAAATAAATATTTTGCCCCAAACCAAATATTTATTTTTAGGCTAAATAACCCAAATTATTGCTGTTTATTTTTGATCGTGTAATTTTACAAATGGCACCTGATGCATAAGAAACACAAACGACGTTCACTGACTCCTTTCGATGTGTCGGAGCAGTGGCTCTACACAGAGCTGACCTGGGAGACCAGACATCACCTTGTTTCTGTGGGTGATCATAGTGACAGCAGAACAACTTAATCTGCAGAAGGCAAGGAAAACCAGAAATCTTCTATGAATACGCCTTCAGCTCCTGTCCACCTCAAACAGGATTAGAGGAATCCTGGGGTAAGCCCAACGTGGTGGGAACAAACCACAGCTATTGCTTTGGTCATACAAGCATCCCTGGCACCGCCACAGATGCCTCTAGGGAGCATGGAGGTTTCTCCTGATGCACAAACCTCTGAAGGAGACACTGAGTGCAACTTCCTTTTTCACGAAATGTAAACAAAATTGGAGTTGTCAAATTTTAGTAGTTCTAGGATCCTTTTTTTGTCTTTTTGTCTCCTGCTACCGCTAAACACATGCAGTTCTTTTGGTTGTACTTACCCAGAATGCCCTGCGGTTCAATGCATAAACAGCTGCTGAATACAAAAAATGCAACTGGAAATGATTATGCTACCATATTCTGGCGCCCCTTAGTGTAGCGCCCCCATATTGACTCTTTGCACGTGAAGTCGCGCTCTTAGAAACTGCCCGCTCCGCCATGTTTGACGTCAAAACAACAATAGGCTCCTCTAAAGCCTGTCAAAAAACTGACACATGGTAGCCTAATATAGGTTTATTTATTTAGTTGGTTGGTTTCACATTAAATATAATCATAGGATGCTGCGGTCGGCTGCACAAATAGAGAAGGATAGAAACCAGACTATTTTATTTTATAACTTTTAATGAAGAAAAATACGCAGCGATGGATAACAGCTGTCAATAATGACTGTCAGCCCTCGGTGTAATCATGAATTTTCGGGGAACACTTTTTACAAGGTAAGAAGATTAACGTTCATATACATTATAAGTACCATTAGAAGTACAATATCCAATATCGCAATATGAAGAGGGTACGGCTAAACGCTGGTAACCATGGAGACAATGTAGCCTAGCGTGTATGGTAAAACTGGTTAGCATCTCGTCTTTTGTACGTTTTTAAGGCTGCTCCGGTGTAAGATGAGCTGATGTTTATAACCTAATGATATAAATCATATGGTATGAATTCAGGCAAAATCTGTGATGTGTTGAAGTTTAATCAACACATTGGGAGGGAGGGAGAGAGGAGTTATGGGTCTGTTTCTAAGCTAGCTGTTTCAAACTGTTGTAAATGCCGACCTCTGTGAGATCTAGCCAGGTGTGTGACGTTTACAGACAAATTAGCTGGACTCGAACAAGAAGAAGCCATGAATAAAGTGGCAAAAACAACTTTGGGAAACAATTTCGGTCGCTCTGATCAACACTCCCGACCCTCACTTCCGACGTCCATCATGGCGCCTCCAATTATTTAGTGACGTAGTTGCAAAGGGTAAATGGTACTGATTGCGCCCCAGTACAGCAACTGGTGTGGAGGTCTAGAGAGGTCGACTGAACCAGCAAACCGAACACATGAGGAGGCAGCAGCTTTCAAAGGTCTGCTTTTTGTCTTCATATGAGGCGCATTAATCCTCCCATCTTTATTCATTATCGGTCTGCGGTGTCCAGTCAATCAGTCAGTTAAGGCTGACGAAGCTGGCGCTGCACAAACACGCCACGGCCAGGGAGTAAAAAGGGAGGTTACGCTCCACACCACACAGCCCGAGTAGACACTGCAGCACAGACAGACAAACAGGGGCGGGATGGGGAGGAAGAGGAGAAAATGTGAGGAAGCTCTTTTTAAATAACAAGCCGAGGAGGAAGGGGGGAATTGAGAGGTTCAAAGCCAAACGAAGGGAGAGAGCAATCAATAACAAGATACGGAGAGATACAGGAGGACGAGAACACCTCCACAAACTACTGAGGTATGTAGGACTGGGAGGGGAAGGGGCGAGAGTGTGTGAGAGTTAGCGAAAGGGAGGGATATCCACTGCACTGTTGTGTGACTGGAAATTTAATAGAGCGAGGGAGGCGGGGAGGGAGGATGAGGAGGAGGAAGGAGCGACGCAATGCAAGAGCTCAGAGCAAGAGTCGCTGCTGCTGGGATGAAGCGGCAGCGGGACAGGCTGCGGATGCTGATCCTCTCCATGTCTGCTGGAGCAGAAACGGGTCGGCCACCCTGTTGCATCCAGACTCGCTACGTGCACCAATCAGGCATTACATTACGACCACTGACCGCGGAAGTCAACATGATCTGTCACCTGGCACGGTCACACAAGTGTTTTAAATAATCAAACTGATTCATTTGCACACAGAGAGGTTTTAAGAAACTGTTTCATCTAGTAAGGGAATAATCTTTTATTTTTGTAAGTATTCTAAATAGGACCTATTTTTTTGTCCATCCATTGAGTCTCAGTTGCTTCTAAAAGCAGCCCAAGCAATTAAAAAACAAACAAACAAAAAAAACACCCAGCCGGTTTTTGGTGTCTGGAAAATGAGCCTTTCAAAAACTTCCTGATTAATCACATTGAGAGCTGCAAAGTTACCTAGCAACCCAAGCACCTGTTGCCTAACAACATGCTGGTTCTCCTGCTTGTTTTACTGCTGTATATGCTGTACAATGGCTGCTGGAAAAGACAAGTGTTTTGTTGTTGACTTACCAACCAGAAACCACTTTCTGATTTCTTGTTGGTTGTGCAGGAGGCTCCACTTCTGCTTTTCAGAGATGTATAATTGGGGTTGTATAATTGCGCATCTGTTTGCATCCATTTTTAAGAGTGAGTGTAAACATTGAGTTCGGGGGTGTGGCCAGCAGCAGCTTATTTGAATTTAAAGTGACAAGAGCCCCTAAAACAACTAAACTGATCAGGCTAAAATTTAATTAACTAGGAATTATTATTTTTTTGTCTGTTTTATTTTGCCCGTAGACCTGTCCTAACCTCTTTAAGAAAGCAAGCTTCTTATTAGCGCCAATACCTCAAGACAAGAAGTATGCTAAAAGATGTCAAAAAAAAAAAAAACATGTTAAAAAAAAAGCATAGCTACGCTCTAATTTAAAGAAATTCAACAACAAATCTAACACCTGTCAGTCTGGAAAGAGAGCCCAATAAATTTCTACAGTGTGAATCGTTATTCACATGTGGAGAAAACATGGAGAACCTTCCCAGTTATTACAAATAATTTATGTTTGTTGTTGCTGCCAATAATCAGAGACACATACAGCCGGGTTTCCTTTTTCTCTTAATGCAAAACCATCTGAAAACACTTGCTGCATTTCCTCGTTTATCTTTGTTAGATATCAAAGTGTGTTTGATGATGTGAAACGTCAACAGAAGAACTGAATGTTAGTCAAAAAGTGAACATTTTGTGCTCGGAGTCGATGAGTTAAAGCAGGTAAAACTGACCAACTTGCTAATTAATAGCTGTTGTGAGGTGTTTATGGTCTGCAGTGATCAGTTTCAAACAATCAGCCGCCTCCCTTTTAATTCTCTGCTGAAGTGACTGACGACTCAGTCCCAGGCTGACCTTTTCCCTTTAAGTCGACCTTTACGTTTTCCTCTGTTATCCGTCCCTGGGGAGTCTTTGATAAACTGCTTTCACTCTGGATCAGCCGCACATCTCCTTCAGGAGAGGAAAAGCACAGAGTCCGGGTACACAGCGCATCTCAAAGTTTGATTTTATTCACAATTGAAGCTCATATATAGATTTTTTGCAGATAGAAATGCTTTTTTTTATTTTATGTTTTTGTTAATTTTAATGAAGAAATCCCTAAAATTTTCTAGGAAACTTTATCACTGTTTAATGTTCAATAAAGGAGGTTATTGCAAAGAATTGTTACACTTAATGCCTGGGTCAATAATTTATTAACATTGATAAAAAAAACACTAGTTCCATTAGCAGATAAGTTAATCAAGTATCATTTTAACAAATCATAAATTGGTAAAGGCAACCAATTTATTATTCATATTTCACTAAACCTAATAGATTATTCAAGAACAATTTCATTGTTTTCATCAATAATGAGAACAAATCTAGTTATTTAATAACTACATTTAACTAACACTTTATTACTAGAACATGTTTTAATCTCATTTGGCAAACAAAAGACAATGAACATGATTTTTTTTCATGCTAAACAAATCATATTCTGTGTCATATTCATATTAAAATCCACACAGTTTTTTTTATTTTTAAGCCATTATGAGGCACTGTGGGGAAACTTTAAACTGCTGCTGCGCCAGTTACTCAACAGCTTGTTGCTAGGTAACCAAAGAATGAGTGAGTTGCTAGGTAACCACAATGTGAGTGAGTTAGTTGATTCCACTCTACTTTCTTGGGGCTAATTGTGCTTTAATAACTGCATCAATGTGATTCCTGGTTGCTTTAATGGCGGCATTCAGCTGGTTGTTGGTTCTGGGGTCTCCTGTCTTCCTGCTGACTACACTCCATAGATTCACGTTAAGTGGATCACATCCAGACCAGTTTGCCAGCCAATAAAGAACCAACACCAGCAGATCACATGGATCCAAACATCATTGGCTGTGTCTCTCGCTCTTCCTCCAGGCTCTTGGACTAAAGAAGAACCGAGTCCCTTTCCTGCTCAGCCCAGGTAAGACGCCTCTGATATTGTCTATAAATATCCATAAATTAATATTGGCATTTCATATCAGTCGATATCGATAATTATTGATTTGTTTTTCTGTTTAAATGTCTGAAATATTGCCAAACTGGTGGCGTGACCTTTTCTTTTTTACCCAGGTTTGACTTTATGGTGTTATTTTTATTTTTTAGCAGTTATGAAGCACTGTGGGGAAACTTTAAACTGCTGCTGCACAAGTCACTCAGCAGGTTGTTATGAGGTGACAACCTGCTGACAAAATCTGAGAGCGTTAGTTGATGTCACCAACTTTGCTTATTATAATATTCTATCTATTGATATTGATCACGTGTCTATCGCCATATATATTGGTATTGATTTAGTGTCCAGCCATACTTTATCCCTATTTTTTGCCTTCTTTTAGTTTTAGTCATGGTTAACTTCTGGTTTTAAGTTTTTATTTTGAAGGGACGACTTTTAGTTTAACAACAAAGCAACTGATTAAACTGAGTTTGCCTCCACCAAACCTTTGAGTGAACTTTGCTCCCCATCCTCATTTTTTGTTTACTTAATCTTTATAAGGAAACAACAAACTGAGAGAAACAGTCTCCTTTTGGAAGAGTTTTTCCTTCCACTAAATGTTTAGCTCCAACAAGACATAATAGGTAGATTTTATTACAGACTCATAGTCCAAATTAAGAACAACCAATTATAAAAAGAAGAGTAATGGTACATAAAATACATTAAAATCAAGATTTTGCCAACAATTCAGTGATTATTAGATCAACATTAGAAATTTAATAGAAAAAAAACTTGAACAATTCTTAGTCTGAAAAGTTTAAAATTTGCTAGAAAAATCCTGACAAATGTTGAGATTCAACTCAGAAATTTACTTGCTTTTCTAGAAAATTCTTGAAATTAATCTCAACATGTCTGAGTTTTTTTCTTGAACATTTTCAACATTCAAAGCTCAGAAATTTGTAAGATTTTGCCAGAACATTTCTGGGATTATTCTTAGTATTTTTATAAGTCAAATATCTTCCATGATTGATACCAGAACATTTTCACAAACATAATTTTTATTTTTTTAATTTGCTTTAAGCGATCAACATGAACAGAAACAAATGCTTGGAATATATAACTTTATTTGTAATTAAAGGAACTTTTTGATAATATTCTGTGATTTATTGACATGCACCTGCAGGGAGGATAAATGTGGTTGTGTCTGCAGTGGCAGCAGCGCCCTGCACAGGTGGAGCTGTGTTGCCAAGCAGCAAATGCTCCTTACAGGAGAGGTTGCCCTGGATTTGTGGCAACTATCCGACTATATTGCATGAAATGCATGCTGTCTGCACTTGTTTTGACTGTTTTCTATTTAAAATAATGATGAGACTGCAGCAGGAGCTGCAGGAAGAGTCGTGGTTGCATCCACCTGAAGATTTCTGAGACAATTTCCATCATACCAGCAGCGGCAGCGCAGCACTTGGAAACGCTGAATCAATCTGAGAGAGAGAGAGAGAGAGAGAGAGAGAGAGAGAGAGAGAGAGAGAAAGAGAGAGAGAGAGAAAATCAGCGTCGGCGGCAGCTCTGCAGTGGAATACGCGGTTATTTGAGGAAAGCTTGGAGCGACGTTGCGTTTTTAGGACTCTATGAAGGCATTACAAGATTTTTCAAAAATGGTAAGTCTGTTTGACTTTCCCTCACGCTCGTTTCTGTGATAATGATGATGATTATGGCCTTTTTGTTATTTTTTATTTTTTTATTTTTGCGTGTGCGCGCCTGTGTCCCGACAGTTAAGTGGCGTTTGATGCTCGGAGCGCAGCGGTAATCTGATATCCATGCGGTGAGTCCCGCGCTGTGCGGACTCACATCCACATGTCGGGATATATTCATATTTCCTCTCCGTAATCCAAACTTTTCCTCGCTGTTTGGTTGTTTTTGAAGCAGTTGGCGTTAACCTTGGATCATAAGATGGGCAGCATCCACTGTTGCGCAAGCGGTTCCCACTGAAATCTACTTATTTAACCCGATCGGGTCAGGCTGTTGCTTCTGCCTTCACTCGAGCGGATCGTGGCCAATGACCCCTGATTTGGCGGTGGCGAGAAACGCGCAGGGAGCTTGCGGGTTTTTACGCGCAGGGTGCGTTAAGCTTTGAATAAGAAGCTCTGTGTCAAACTCAAGGCCCGGGGGCCAATTTTGGCCCGCTATAACTTCTTATGTGGCCCTCTAGAGCCTTCAGGATAACAGTTGTGTGCTTAAAAAGCAAAGCAGCTTTTTTCTGTATGCTGCCATGTTACATTAATCTGTCTCTTTAGTTTTTCACGATACCAGGGTTGAAGAAATTTACGCTAAATGAACAGATTCCTCTATTTTTGTGCAAGTTTATTGCAAATTTGAGTTTAGCTGTTGCTAACTCCCAACTGCAGGTGGTAGTGTTTCCTTCTTCGTGTACCTTCAATTCGCTGAGTTATTTTTAAAGTTAAATATTATAATAAACATCTTTTCACATAGATAAGTCCCTCAAGGGTTTCGCAATTCCACGATTGTAGACAATTGCGCTAAATGAACAGATCCTTGTATTTTTTTTTTTTTGCAAGTTTACCACAAATGTTCTGCCAAAATGGTCAAAAACATGTTTTTAGTAATGCTAACTCCCACCTGCAGGTGGCAGTGTTTCTTACTTCTTAAAATTAAATTATCTTGAAGATATTTTCATATAAGTACATGCAGTTCTTCGTGATTCTTGCTGAAACATATTCTAGATGAACAGATCCCTGAATTTTTTGCAAGCTTATTGCAAATTTTCCTCAAAAATGTTTAAAAACATCAGGTGTAATTGATGCTAATGCCCACCTCCAGGTGGCAGTGTTTCCTAATTTCTATTTCTTCAATTCGATGAATTCTTCCTAAAATGAAATATTATTGAATATTGTTTTCACATTGATCAGTCACTCCACGATTTCATGATTTTTTGTGTGATTTTCTTCACAATAATGAAGAGTTTGTGCTGCTAATTTAGAAACATTTGCAAGGAATTTTGTAACTTGGTCTTTTAAAGTTGGGCCTTTTTCCATCTTCAGATGATGGATTGATTTGATTCCTTTGAAATGTTCAAAGCTTGAGATATTTAATCCTGCGTTAAACTTCTCTTTCTGACGTGTCTGCTGGGTTTTTAGGTCGCATGAAGCCGTTTGTTCTGGAACGTTTTCTAACGAACCCGTCAGGTTTGGACAGAACGGTTGAATTTATCCTTAGCTCAGATTTAGAGCTGCAACAAATTATTATTTTAGTTATCGATTAATTAAACGGTTAATCGGATAAAGATGGCCACATTCTACAGATTTCTTTATTTAAGGCTTTGTATACAATAAAAAATATATTTTTGTGTATTTGCTTTAAGAGATACAAATAAACCAAAAAAAACCTTTTTAAATAAGAAAGTAAACATATTTCCTAGAATTAGTGAATGCTTGATAATTTGTAGCAAAGGATCCATTTATTTCTGCTTGGAGGTCTGATTTGGAGATTAGTTTTAGATTAATCGATTAATAATTGGATGGGAAGAGGTGCTTTTTTTGACTGGGTGAAGCTAAAATTTCACCTGTTTAGTTTTGGTAGAAGATATCTACAGGCAAAGGATTTTTTTTGTTTCTTTTTTTAAAACCATAAATGCTAAACATCCAAATTTTCTGGCAGTTTTGACTTAACACTCTGTGTATGTTGTACTTTCAGCAATCTGGCTTTTGTTCTGAGTCTGTCTATCCCAACGATTAATCGTAAATTAGTTGATGATTATTTCACTATTGATTAATCACGATTAGTCGTTTCAGCCTTAATGAGAGTACACACCTGTAGACTATTTAATGATGAGGTGCTCTCTGAAGGAGTGAGAGGAGGTGAATACAAAAACACACAAAGTTCAGTCTTATGCACTCAGACTGAAACACATTTTTGATAAAATGCCAATAATAAACGATTTTGAGCTTAAATTTTGCAAACCATATTCACACACTGCTCTTTACGGTAGCTGTAAACTTAAACTCTATAAAAAGCTCCACCATCAAGAGAATGACCATGATGTATACCGTTTATGGGCCTGCGCTTTACGGCTTCACTAGGTCCTAAACTTTAAGGCGATGGTAATTTTTTATGTTGAGCGTAAAACTGTGCATGTTATCTGCTGTGACGAAGGGAGTCTTTGTCATCTGACGATTATGAAGCGTGCAGCAGCAGCAACACCAGTCACTACAAGGCCACAGTTTCATGGGAAGCTTGTCACATAATATCATATTTAAAGGCAAGGTCCTCCAGTCGAGGGAGCGGGGACTCGCTTTCCACATATCAAGACATGTTTGCACTGAAAAGCGAGGCTGAAATGTCTCCAGGATTTGTTGATTTTCAACTTCTATATATTTATATTTTATAATATTTAGTAGGCCTGTCACGATAATACATTTTGCCGAGCGATTAATTGTCTAAAAAATTATTGCGATAAACGATAATATTGTTTCGAGACCTTTTGACACTGATTTAATGGAAATGACTAATAATGTCTGCGATTTCCTGCCATAGATAGATGCACTTTATTTTCAAAAGAACACATAAGATTGGAACTGATAAACTAAATAAACAAAACAACCAAAAATAAAAATAAAATGAACAAAAGACGTACTTGAATAAAAAAAACATAAAGCCAAAGTGGAAATAAATACTGCATTCAACCAAAAGAGTGCAGATTATAAAGTCTGTATACTATATTGCCCTTCAATAATCACTAGATTTAAATTAAGAAGACGGGCCATCCGACTACCTAATGCAGTAGTTCATACTTCACGATGTTTTGCTCCTATTTTCCCCTGACGATAATCTTAGATCGTTGGCCGTTCTGATTGTCGCTGGTGATTTCGTAACCGATCATCCTGCAGTGTGTGGTGTGTTACGGTACATCGTGGCCGCTCTGATCTAAATCAGGGGTTTTCCCCGATTGGGAGCTAAACGCTGAATGTGACAGGTAGCCAATCAGAAAGCCGGATTCTCCTCCTGCTTTCTGAGGGGAAATTACGGAGGGGAATCCCAAACAGCTGACACGGCGCAACCCGAAGTCCAGCAGACATCGGAGATGATATGTGGAAACAACATTAATATTTATTAAACGTTTCGTGCAAAGAATATAGAAATGACAAGGAGAGGAGTTGGAGCCAAATTGCTACCGCAGTTGATAAACCCGGTAGGTTTTCAGCTGTTCTTCGTTAAAAATTCAGTCAGGACTTTACGCTGACTCTAGCCACATGCATCACAGGTAGATTCTAGTAAAGCATTGATTAATGCCTGGTTTTAAAATTAGGACTTGTAGCCATTATTTTGTGCCCATGTGGCTGGACACCACATGGCATGACGAACCCGATCGAACCGTTATACCACGGATTTCTGTGGCTAATGTGTCTCTCAGGTTTTGAAAATGGGCCGACAACTCGTGTAGTATGCGCTGGACATTACACTAAGGAAATAGGAAGGGAGGGTCAGTGGAAAGGCGACCAGTATGAAGGCATATGAAGGTTTTAACCTCCTCAAGCAACTCTGTCTGTAATCTTTGGATAACGAGCTACAGAGAAACAAAAAAAACCCTGAAAATTAAATCTGTCAGCTGTTTTTGTACTTCCTTTTTGGTTTCTGCTGCCTTTAAAATCACTGCACAGATTATTGGCAGTAAGTTCATAATTTTGGTATCTGGAAAGTGAGTCTTTTCCAGAATCTCCAGAATGTAAGGGCACAAATCAGCAGGCACTTCTCGTTACCTAGCAACCCCCCAGTGAAGCCCACCCATTACCTAGCAACCACAGTGGAGCTCGTTTGGTCAGCTGGTTTAACCTCTATATGCGCTTTACAATGGCTGCTGGAAAAGACAAGTGTTTTGTTGTGTGACTTACCATCCAGAAACCACTTGCTGCGTTGTTGTTGGTTGTGCAGGAGGCTCCAGTTCTACTTTTCAAAGTTCTGCAGTTGTATAATTGTGTTCGAAAGCTGCTACTGAGACCAGTAGCAGCTTTTTTGGATTTAAAGTGACAAGGGGCCCTAAAGCAGCTCATTCTGAATTGAGCAGACTGAAATCTGATTATCTAAGAATGATTTTCTGCAAAATATGTTGCAAACGTGTTTTTTTATCACCTGTAGACCTATCCTAACTTGTTAAAGGAAGCATAATAGGTCACCTTTAAAACACATGGTCCCACATGTTGCGCTGAATCCTCACAAATTAAATGCCAGCTGAGCCATTTCAGTCATTTGAGGGTTCAGGCCAGGCTGCTCTTTCATTTCTGTGGCGCATTGCTTGACCAATGAGCTCGATGAAAACAAGCAGGCAGGTTAACAGGGACATGCTAAATTACACCTGCACACCTGTTCTGCAAAGGAAGGGTGTGACTTTGAGATAACGCGCTTCCGACGCCGCAGGGGTTTCGAGCTATTAGGGATTATTTCTAGCGGAGATCGGCGCAAATCCTCCCAAAACAAACGGAGTGAAAAGGGTCAGTGGGGTCATCTGAGATGGTGAATCTCTCAAATTAAAACTCGCCTTTTCCAATCTGGTGAAAGAGCAGCTCGACTCCTTGTGTCCTCTGACTGTAAAAGGACAAAGGATTCAACAGGATGCATCTGTTGCTGCTCTAACAGTAGGGCTGCAACTAATGGTTTTTTAAAAGTTATTGATTAATTGGTTGATTGTTATGACGATTAATCAATTATTCTGACGATTAATCGGATAAGAAAATGATATATTCTGCAGATTTTTCACTTATTTTGTAAAACACTAGAAATATGTTTTTACAATTCAAACAAACAAATCATTAAACTCCTTTTCAAAATAAAATTAACATTTTATTGCCTAAAATGCAACAACAGAACATTCCTGTAGTGAACCGTTGACCATTTGTTGGAAAGATCGGATCTGCATTCTTTGTGAAAAGCTCAGCCCTTTATGCTTGACTTAACATCAACACAGTGTATGGATCATTTGTTGACTATTTATTGGGTTAACTCATCAATAATTCAATAACAAAAGGTGCTTAACAGGTGTTATTGTATTTTTTATAGAATTTGAACCGGGTAAAACTAAAATTGCCACTGGGTTGAACATATTTGTAGACAAAGAAGTTTTTTTTTTTTAAATTTGTAATGAAAATTATATATTTTTTGTACAGCTTCGACTTAATTACTGCTCTGAGTCTGTTGTTCTTTGAGCAACAACTGGCCTTGTTTGAGTCTGTATACGTCAGTTAACGATTAATTAATTACTAACTTAGTTGACGATTATCCCAATAATCAATTAATCACGATTAATCTGCTTAATCATCTCAGCCTATTTAAAAAACATTGAAAACAGCCGTGAACCTAAATTTGTGTGAGCTTGATGGTGGCTTCTGCACATACAGTGACTTCTTCCACTCCTGAGAGGGATCAAGATAATAGATGACACTTGAACCGCTCTAATCAGGCCAAGCTGGTTGCTGATCTCTTCATAGAGCGAGGGTGTCAGTGATTGATGGAGGCACAACTTGCTGATGCGCACAGGTTGGAGGGTGAGAGGAGAGTCACTGATCAGCCAAAAGAGACTGGAAACTGTAGGAACAACTGCAGACTGTCCCCCAAATGAGGCTGATTTTCTGCTGGAAACGATTCACCACATCCTGTTTCCTGCACACGGTGGTGGTGGAATGCTTCGCTATGCCAAGCAAAGTAAATCCAGTAATGTGTTGCATAAACAAACGCATGATTTAGCCCCTTTGGCTAAGAACCTGCTACACTGATAAAATTTCCCCATCATTCTTTTTTATGCTGCACAGTATTCATCTTCACAAGCTGCTTCAACTTCCACACAGAAAAGTTATGAACTCTATTTTTAGTTATTAAATGTCTCATCCTAAAGAAAGCTTTTTAAATTTGTAACATCTGGGTAAGCGATTATTCTATGGATTATTCTGACGATTAATCGATTAATCAATGTTTCAATTTGTCTGATTAACCATCAAACACATTTTAAAATCAAAGATAACTTGCCTAAATATAAAGGTTGTTTGTAAATAGTGACTTGATTTATGTCATGGTCTTTGGCCTTTGGGTTTTTATTCTGATGATTAATCAGTTAATCAGATAAAAAAATTGGCTCTTTTTGGCAAAAAAAACTTATACCTTTTTACCTTAAATTCAAGATGTATGTGTTGTTTTGCACATTTGTTTCTTATTACATTTTTAAATATGTTCTTTCAGCAAATCAGTTTTTGTGGTGAGTCTGTATACTCCTGTCAATGATTAATTGATTACTAAATTAGTTGATGATTATTTTAATAATCCATTCATTACAATTCGATTAATCGCTTAAGTCTTCCATAATTTGCATGTTGCATCATTTGCAGTAAGTCCACAAAAACAATGCTTTGCGTTTCATCTATGCCTGGAAGCATGAATTTTGAACTCCAGCAGTAAAAAATAAACATAAAAACATCATGAAGTTGGAATCACAAAGCTCTAGGTGCTAACATTAGCATTTTAATGCTAGCAAGCTTGGTTAGTTTAGGCCACAGAACTCTGAGAAAAGCCTGATAATATGAAGAAGCACCTGGTGCTAAATTAGAGTAATATTTTTCTTCCATGATTAATTGTTGTTTTCTTATTTTATACATTAATAGTTCCATCCAGAACCTTTTTATTTCCATGTTTCTGGTACTCTCATAAATCTGACGCACAAGCAGCATCTGCAAACACGGATGGATGACAAAGCTGCTTCTCTTGACCTACCGGGAATTAATTTTTGCTTCAAAAAAATGACCTGATGCGTCACTGAAAAGACTATTGTTGTGTTCCAGTTATGCTAAAAGGAGTTAAAAATAATAAACATTTGTTGTTGAGCTCATATACATATTTAACCAGTAATTTAGCAGCAAAAGTGATTTTTGAAATATTGTTTATTTTGTCAGTGTAGTTTTCTATTAAACTGCAATTGATTAATTACAGACCCTGCAATTAACTCCCACCACCACATAGATAACTTTCTATTTAGTGAATGAGTGGATAATGGAAAAACAACCTCAGTTTATGTTGCACATATTGCCAAGAACTCAAACTTGGACAGTGATTTATATGTTTTTTTTGCATGATGTGCCACTATTTGATCATCAGTAACCAGGGGCCAGCAGAGCACATGTGCAGTGACCCGGCTGCTGCAGAACCGCTGTTGCCCTGTGATGGCTGGATGGGCACTATTACCCATGATTGGTTTGCCTGAGTCGCCCATCCAGGCCTGGGTGTTGGCCCTCCGGGGATCATGAGGGCTGTCCGGGGCATTAATTATTGAATATAGTAGGAGGAATGGGAATGGTTAATTGCATAAAAATGAATGCTATAATCCATTGAATTGACATAATTAGAAATGGTGAGATTTCCCCTGAGGAATATGTTCTCATCATGACCAAACGTGGAGAGGAAAAAATGAAGCTGAAAAATGAACTGAGGATGCTCTTCCTTCCTCGTGAGTTTGTAAACGTCCTGGGGGAGATTTCAAACTTAGTGTGAGATTTTTTTAAAGGTGACCTACTATGCTTCCTTGAATAGCTCTATACAAAACATGTTCATTATGTTTTTTGCATAAATCATTCTGAGATAATGAGATTTTAGCCTGGTCAGTTCAGAAAGAGCTGTGTTAGGGCCTCTTGTCACTTTAAATCAGAATAATCTCCCGCTGGCCACGCCCCCCAACTCAACATTTACACTCACATGTGAAAATGACTGCTGACAGATACACAATTATATAACTGCAGAACTTTGAAAAGTAGAACTGGAGCCTCCTGCACAACCAGCAAGAATGCAGCAAGTGGTTTCTGAATGGTAGGTCAATAACAAAGCCTGGTGCAATAAATAATTAATCAATTAATCGCATGATAAATCAAAATGAGCTTGATAACTTTCATTGTGATTATTAATATTTTTTGAAAGGTAATTTTGTTTACAGAATTCATAAACCATTTTATTTATGGATTGGGTTGTGTGAGGTTTTCATTTCTGTTTTATTTATTGGAAATTTAAAATATTTTCCAGCTCAAGAGTGAGGTGTTTTCTGCATAATTAAAGTTTATTGGTCCTTCAGAGAGCAAACTTATGTGATCACTTGAAAATTGTTTCAAAACAATATTATAATTTACAATTTAGCATCCAGGAGAAGTTATCACTATGACAGGAGTACCAACAATAATACAATTGTCTTTTCCAGCAGCCATTGTACAGCGCATACAGCAGTAAACCAGCTGATCAGCTTTATTAATTTTTTTTTTTAGTTGGGTTTTGTAAGGGGACTTTGGGTTTGGGTTTTTTGAAAGGTGCCCTCTTATAAAATGTATTATACTGTTACTGTTATTATTGTTACCATATGTGCTGGAATTCTGCTTGGGTTGCTAGGTAACGGACTGGGCTTCTCTGGGGTTGCTAGGTAACGGCAGTGCCTGCTGATTTGTGATGTTACATTCAAACTGATTGTTTTCCAGGCACTAAAAAAACATTAATTTATTGACAAAATATATCTGACTGGCTGTTTTTTAAAGTGCTTCGGTTGTTTTTAGCAGCAGCAGAATCCCAAATGGAAGTATAAAAACGTCAAAAAATGAGTGTTGATTTATATATCCTCTTTAAATAAGTTGCAGCGGCTGAGCTTGGCTGTCGGATGCCGAGTCGAGTCAGAGGAAGAGCTCTTCTCCTCTCTGTGTGTGTTAGTAAATGTGATTGGATAATGAAGGCAATCCGGCCTGACCACCCTGCGCCGCAGCTACTGCTGGCTCGGCTGCGTTACGGCTCGAAGTCTTCAGGGAGTTTGTTTCGGGTCAGTGATGGCATAAGAGCTCACTACAGCATTGCAGAGTCAGGCTGGGGCCTTTCCTCGGTTCGGTCTGCCTCGCTGACTGGCTCCGCTAGCTGCAGGCGCAACAGTAGAGTCATACTGATACTGCCATATGGCAGGCCGTTTATACATAAAATACGACTCACTTCCATTCCAGACATCTGAGAATGGTTTAAATTAGTAAATTAGGATATCTGTAACTATATTTTCACAAGACAAAATTCCTGTTTGAGATATCTCTATTTACATTATGACTAGTATAAATGATTTACTGTTAATTTATATGGAGGCTTCAGATATCTACAATACGTTTTTGACTATTTGAAACATATATTTCAGATACCAAGAATTATATTAAGACTAGTTATAAAGTAAATTTAAGATTTTTTTGTTCTGACTAGTCCATATGCTAATTAAAGATATCTTGAATGACAAATTAATTCAAGATATCTCAAATGTATTTTTGGATAAATTCAGCGAGTTCAAATTAAATTGTGGATTTCTTGAAATCAAACAACTAGACGAAACTAAATCAGTTGTAATTTTGACAAATTAAAATTCCTTTTTAAATTTTTAGATATCTGTAATGACAGCTTTTCTATTTCAGATGTCTTGAATTAACATACGGTCTAGTCAAAACATTACAGATTTATGTAGCTTATTGAAATCTTAAAACAATAAAGATAAAAAAAAATAGGAAAAAGTTTTGGAAAATCATCATTTCATCTTGGGAATGGGTGGACAGGAGCACTTTTAGCTTTTCAAAACATTTTTTATTGTGTTTGTTGGAAGAGAATAAACATGATTATTACAGATTAATTTGAGATTTCTTGACTAAATCTCTTTCAGTTTTCAGTGCAAACATCCCAGTAGAACAGAAACAAAACTAAACTTTCATTTTTTATGTTAAAAAGGAATCCAGATATCAAAAAATGTACTTTCTATTAGTCATAATTATGTTTGTGATATCTAAAATTGCAATTGCGGATGTGTGACCCTTAAAATGACAAATTTGAGATACGGTATTTTAATCTGTCAAAATGTAATTGAAGATATCTTGAATTATTATTCTTGCAAGTCAGAATGTGAAAGCAGAAATCTTTTTGGAAAGATGTACAAAATGTAGTTGTGCTCAGTCAAAATGCATTTTTAGACATCTGATAATCCGTAGTCAGACGAAACCGATTTTATGTTAAAAAGGCCTGCCATACATAAGCAGCTCAAGAGAGCTTTTGCGCAATTCTTAATTCAGACATCAAAATATGACATTTTGATTAGTTATAATTACATTTGTGATCTGTTTAATTGAAATTGCGGATGTGTGACCCTTAAAATGACACATAGGGTGACGTCATTTGAGATGCAGTGAAATAAATTTGCCAAAATGTAATTGAAGAAATCTTAAATTACTATTCTTACCAGTCAGAATGCGAAGCAGATATCTTAAATTATCGTTCCAGATAGTCAAAATACATTTTTAGAAATCTGGAATGTAATTACTGATAGTTGGACGAAAGAGATTTTTTGTTAAAACTGCCTGCCATAACTGCCGCTACTGATGATGACAGTATAAATATTGATGATGTAGATGGCACAAATGAGAGATAAACATGGAATTATAACCCCAGTGACCAAAGTGTGATGCTTAGCAGGTTTTTTTACTCCCCTCCTGATGCCGTTGTTTTTTAATTTCATTTCATCTCTCCGTGCTGCGTGTGATTCAGCCTGACAGAGCCAGGTTTGGTTTCCACGGCACTCTAAGAGATCACAATGAGATGCCTGGAGAGAAGCGTGGGCGCGCTGTCGCACAAGATGACACGTAATCAAATGTCCTTTTTGTATCTGCTCGGAGGTTGTTGTATTTTCGGGGGCAGCGGCGGGGGCGGCGCTGATGTCACAGCGAGATGCTGGCTCCAGAGGAGGCCGCGCAGACGTGCCAGCAGCGGCGCCAGGGGAGCCGGAGGGAGCCACGGAGGAGGCAGTTAGCAAAGCTGCATGCCGTCACTGTGATAAATCTCAGATCTGGCTGTACAATGAGGTCGATTCCTCGCACACCTTCACCGTTTGCTTCCCAGTGGCCGCTGTATTAGGAACACCTGTTCACACTGCAAAACCACAAAGTCTTACCAAGAAGTTTAGTTTCAACTGCAAATATCTTACAAGACTAGATTAACTTACAAGTAACTTTACAGTGAGATGTAGGAGCTTGTTTAAAGTAAATAACTCCTTTTTATTGATAGTAAAGAACTAGTTCTACTTGTAACAAGACATTGTGATATATATTCAATATATTCATTATATTGGTTAATCAATATTAAGGAAATACTGACTTAAAGAGGCTCCTATATCTTCCTGAAAAGTTATTTATCTTATGTCAAGAGTAATAAGATATTTGCACAATAAATTAGACAAAAATCCTTGGTGAGATTTTGTGGTTTTGCAGTGTTCCCCTTCATTTGACGCACAGAAGCAAAAGAGGAAAAACGCAAAATCCGAGTTTCTGTTCAAAAACCTTTGAAATTAGACAAAATTAACTTACAACCAGCTTTTCAGCAAGAAATAGGAGCTCATTTAAAGCAAATAATTTCTCAATGTTATACTTTAAAAAGTTCTAGTTCCACTGGCAGATATTTTCACTTTGAATAAGTGAAATAATCTGCCAGTGGAACTAGAACTTTTTCATCAATATTAAGGAATTATTGATTTCAAACAAGCTCCAATATGTTGCTGAAAGGTTTATTTTAAATTAGTTTTATCTTATTTCAAGTGTAGTAAGATATTTCCACTAGAAACTAGACAAAAAAAATCCTTGGTAATAACATTTTGTGTTTTTGCAGTGCAGTTGCTTTCCTAACACAAGCACAGAGCAGAAACTCTGCGTCTAGATGTCCTGAAACCAACTTTCTACAGTTCTAACCGAGCAGCAGAGAATATTTAAGTCAAGTTTATTGTGCAGCACATTTCAGCTACAAGACAAGCTCAGAAAGCTTCATGCGATAAAAACATTGCACACTAACTAATTATGAAAACAGCAACAAATGCCATCTCCAAGCAAATATGCATCAAATATCTTGGTGGTTCAGTGATTTAAACCTAACGTCAGAATCTTACAGTCTCTTCTCTCAGTGTAGGGACTTTGGAGCGGGGAGGATGTTCTCTATCTTCCTGGTTTTAGTCAGAACTTCAGCAGCAGCGTTCTGGATCTGATTGGTTGCAGTAATCAATGTGACTAAATATAAACACATGCTTCTGTTTCTGTAGATCTTGTTGGACATTATTTCTTTAAACCTGGAAATGTTCAGGTGATGGAAGGCCGACTTTGTGATTCTGCATCCAACTGAAGCAGCTTAATCATCAGTTATTCTGACAATTGATCGATTAAATGGATGAAAAAAATTTGGCACATTCTGTAGATTCTTTATTTAACCACTTATTATTTTATGCAATACTACAAATGCATTAACATTTTATTACCTACAATGGCACTCCTTCAGTGTACACTTGGTCGTTTGTAGCAAAGTGTATATCTGCTGCTAAAAGCTTCTTCTAACATCAACATGTGCATGATTTCTGCTTGAATTAAGATCAATATAAAGCAAGACTGGTCTGTTGATTATTTTCTATTAACCCATTAATAATTGGATAGCAAAAGGTGATTAATATGAGATTTTTTTTTGCAGAATTTGAACCAGGTCAAGCTAAAATTATCCAACAGGTTGAGCTTTGGATAGAACATATTTACAGACAAAGACTTTATTTTTAGTAATTACATTTTGGCTTAATTATTACTCTGATTGTGTTATTTTAGTACAATCACAGCCTTTTTTAGAGTCAGTTAATGGTTCATTGATTACCAAATCAGTTGGCAATTATATCAATATTTGATTCATCACGATTATTGTGATTAATCGTTCCGGGCCTGTTAAAAACACATAGGCAGTTAACAGTGGGCTCCTGTGGAGCAACTTGTTCGTTTCTGCCCCTTATGTGCATGTAAATATCTGAGCAGCAGGATAATGCAACATTTAAATCTTAATTAATCTCTAATGCGTACTTCCACCATCTTAGGAACTTTATTAGGCAACTTTTCAGATCCCTCTAGTGCATTTTTTAGAAAAAGAGACTCTGGCAAATCAGTAAAGCACGTATGGTTCTTACTTTTCTCTACGTACCTTAAACCGTCCCACAGGCCTTAAAGGTGGCTAAGTCCTTGCACAGCACTTTTCCGAGTGCAATAAATATTTTTCCCCCAAATTTAATGAATACTTGTTTTAAATTAAGCAGCTATACGTGAAAATGAGTTCGTACTGCACTCCACTGGCCTCCGCAGTCAGCAGATCGCAATCCAACGGAGAACCGTCGGCATCTGACTCCAACAGGAGATTTGCATCCTGGATGTGCAGCTGAAACGTCTGCAGCAACTGTGGGATACTATTATGTAAATATGGAGCCAAACCTCAGAGGAATAGTTCCAGCACCTGGTTGAAAATGTGATATGAATATTTAAGACGGTTCTGAAGGAAGACAGGAGTCCGGTACAGTACTTTGAAGGCGTGTTTCACTGAGTATGCACAGTGTTGACTGTTGCACATTTTTCTAGCTGTAGTGAGACTTTCAGGTTCAGCTTTCATGTTGGTTTTTATGCAGACTGTTTTAATTAAAATGTTGAAAGTAGGGCTGCTACTATTTATGATTTTAATAACCAATTATTTGGTTCATCTGATAAAAAATTGCCACATTTTTAACTGATTTTTAATTACACCACCAGAGCTTATTTTATAAAATATTATTTAAAATAAACCAATAAATAAATTTTAAAAAATCAGCTTGTTTAAATAAGAGGGTAAATATTTTATTGCCTAAAATGCAGTAACATAGCATTATTTTTAGTGAATTTGAACTGGGTGAAGCTAATACTATACCACCTGCGGAGTTGTGGGTAAAACATATTTACAGACAAATATGTTTTTATCTTAAATACAAAATAATATATTTTGTACAGTTTTGGGTTAGTTAATGCTCTGAATATGTTGTATATTCCAGTTAGCGAATAATTTATTACTAGATTATTTTAATTATTGAATAATTATTTTAGTTGTCATGCAGAAAGCTTTAAATAAAATGTCAAAACAACATTTTGAGCTAGCCTGGTAAAAACTAGCCCTTTGTTCTTCGCTTTGCGTCGTACAGAGGGTCTGGACTGGTCTGTGTTGAAGTTTTACATTTTATTCAGTCGCAAACGTTTGGTTGTCATGGCAACTATGACGTTTGTAATGCGCCAGTTCGTATGAAGCTTACCGGAAGTTTCCTGCGCTGTAAACAACCAATCTTCACCGTTGTGGAGCCCAACTAGATCGCTATTGATGCTAAATATGTATTTGGAAGTGCGACCAACACGGACTGAATGGCTTTGTTGACTTGATATTGCTAAAACTACAGGCAGACTACTTTTCTAAAACAGCGCAGAAAATAGACGTCATCGTTCACTCTGTTCGCTGATTGGTCCGGCTGAAAATCTACCGGGAAAAGCCCACACGGAGGAGCAGTGAAGGCGGATTAGCATCGAGCAGGAAGGCTAATTTTGGACGTGTGCACCTGTGGAGATGTTCAGCTGGTATTGTGACTGCTGTTTTGATCCGAACCGGGGAGATTCGGGTAGTTTTCCGGGCTCCGGCGAGCTGCGGCTCCCCGCTTTAGGAGCAGCAGAGCGGGGCCGCGGACGCCCCGAGCCCCCTCCACAACCCCGCTGACGTGACGGAGAGACGCAAGATGGTGAGTGGTTACTATGGCAGGTTACTATGGCAACCCCAGGTCTCTGCAAGAGCTTCCATTTCGCACAGCGTGGGAGAGAGATGGAGAGAGGGGTGGAGAGAAGAACCCGCAGAGAAAGAAGGGTGGAGAAACCAGCAGAAGAGGTGAGGGATGGAAATAAACACACGTTGGGTGTAGGAAAAGAAGAAGAAGGAGAGGAGGAGGGAAAAGAGTGATGGAGAGGTGTGAGCGATGGGGTGAGACTGCGGATCAGAGGGCAGGAAGGCAGTGACGCCGGACCGGATCGGTGCACGTGCTGGAATGTTTCAGGTCTGGTTTGCTATCAGTCTGCTGCTGCGCTGCATGTTCCCACTCTTTATCTCCTCTTCCTCCTCCTCTGGCTCGGCGGGAGACATCGTGTCGGTCTCTGTGACGGGGTCTCCATAGAGACGTCCATCAGTCAGTCGGTGTCGGTGTTTTTTGCGGGCAAAGCCTTATCGTGTTTGTCAGTGTGAGTGTTTATCTGTGCGTGTGTTAGTCGGGGTGTCACTCATAGGGAAGGCTGGGGCGAGGCCTGAATGGATGGGGGCCACGGGAGCGCTGCTTATCACGCATGCATGCACACGCTGCTTGTTTGTTTTGAAAAAGACAAGCCTTTCTACATAAAACTCTGGCATGCAGTCGGGGAACTGTAGATACACAGACAGTCGGATGCATAACAGGAGCATTTCCACCTCTGCCCTGTTGCATCAACCTGCCTGAATATAGATCTTTGATCCTACATCACAAGTTTTCCTGTACAAATAGTTGATTTTTGCTCTTTTCTAGCTAGTATCTGTTGAACAGAGTTTCAGAAAGTTTTTAAGATCTTTTTAATGCAACCTTGAATAAAATTTAAGAATGAAAACTATAAATATATGTTGGTTAGGTGCATTCACACCAGCTCTGTTTAGTCCGCTTCCATTTGCCTAGAAAGTCCGGTTCATTTGTAGAGGTGTGAACAGGCAATCGAACTCCGGTCCGCCTAAATCGGTCTGGGTTTGCAGGAAGCGGACTATAGTGCAGGGCATTCTGGGTAAATACAACCAAAAGAAATGAAAGAGCTAGCTGGAGGAATGATTCGTTGTCTTTACAAAAGATTTAAGAGAAATCCTACAACTGCTGAAATTTGACGCCACTCCATTTTGTTTACATTTTGTGATGAAGGAAGTTGCGCTCAGTGTCTTCGTCTGAGATTTTCGTGTTGTTTCCTCCAATGGTGCAGCGCCCCCACAGGCGAGGAGGGGAACAGGGTTTCCAAAGGGTTTGGTTTGTTTGACACAGTGAAAACACAGGAGCTGAAAATGTAATAAATGTTGTAATTTTTGTTGCCAGTAGAACTGAGTCTATCAGGACATCAGGTGTGAAAATGTCTTTCACTGCTAACCTTAACCGCCAAGCTTAGACTTTTTTTTTCCTATGGGTTGGCAGCAGAAGTGAGTGGTGAAACAAAAGTTGTCCAGCCAACTGGTCATAAATAAAAAAAAAGGTAGTTAGCTAGTTAGCAATGCTATAATAGCAACTATTTACCAGTACCCTGAACTACCTCGAGTCACAGAGGGTAATGGAGATTTTTGCCAAACAGAAAATGGTCCCTCCAGAATACGGCCATATTTTTCACAGCATGCGCTGCCCAAGTACAGCATGGTGCCCTGAGTGGTGAGCCACATCAGCCCAACATACTGAGTGACTGTTTAACTCGTGACTCAAAAAATATTAAATATCAAATGTCAAGTTATTTAAAACTAATCAACCAGTGCAATAATACTTTCTAAGATTAGTTCCTAGCATAAAACACAGGAAAAGACCAAACTATTGTGAGATTTATCAAAACCTCACTGAATTTACAAGTAATTTCTTATACTTTATTTTATAATTAGTGGTAATTAGTTGTGTGAAGATATTTACAGTGTATCCTTATTTTCAATCATTTATTTTCCATAGAAAAAATGGCAGATATGATTCAGTATACTGAGCTGTGTATGCTGGAGGGTCCACTGATCGAAGCTTTATCAATTAAAAACACAACATATACACAAAAGCCACATCTAAATGAATAATCAAACAAGTTGTATTGCTTGAAATGAGTTCAAAGAGAACAAGAGTTTAACAAACAGGTCAAAATAAAAATAGAAAGACTTGTTCTTTGAGTATTTTTTATTAAAAACGTGATTCTGTTTAGTTGAGCTAAAGAGGCTAAAAATAAAATGTTTCTTTACGTCTGAAAATCAAAACATCTTCATCTTTAAAGCACTCATCTTCTCTTGGCATCTTTTTGTTTTCTTGCAGGATATTGAGATAAATTTCTATTCTTTGATTTTTCTCTTATTTAAATATACAACTTGAATCCAAATTTAAAATATTGATACATATTATCCTTATTAGCGTGTTACTGGCTTTGCTTCAGCTCTGTGTGTAAAACGACATGCCGACGACCTTGCCCTCGACCTTTAACGCCTAATAAACACTTCTAATTACCCTTCTAATTAGAAAGATGCCCTTGTCCTGCACTCATCCGGAGCAGTTGTGCGTGAAAGCTCAGAGTGAGGTAGACTTATCTCAATGTTTAATTTAAAAACGGCACCTGTTAGCTCTTAAGTGCTGCTGTTACGCTGCTTTGTTGCAATGCACCGACTTCTCCGGCCCAATTAGTGGAGCGGCGAGCTGTGTCCCGGTGTGTGGATGGGCTTGGAGCCAGGCTGCAGCTGTTAGATTAGCAATCACAGGTTCTCATTCTGGTGGTTCTGCATCACCTAAACCCAGAAAAGCTTTCAACAGCACGAAGAATAAATTCTGCCTCTGCATTTTAAAACACTTTTTGATGCGTCTGTGAATGCATGTGTAAAAAATACAGTCAAGAGTTTTCCTCGTGTTGCTTTCTGTGCATTGGAGCTATAAATACATGTGATTAATATATATTTAATTGTGATTCTGCTGCAAAGTCAGAGAATTGCAAATGCTACCAAAAAGTGTTAGAAGGAGTTTCAGCAGCACAAACAACACGTTGGATGGCCGTCTTTTGAGCGGTGGCGTGGGAGGATTTATAATTGCTGTTATTGCCAAGCCCAGGATGCTTTCAGGGACTGGAAAAATTATTCTGCATTACTTTAAAAGAATAAGTAGTAGAGCGATGTTAAAAAGGGAAAGTGTGCTTGTGCCGATTTCCATAATGTGAAATCAAATCCAAACATGGTTGATTTATCTTTTTTATGCCTCTTTATTGTTTTATTATGAGGCTGATGTCAAAATATGGACCCCATGGTGCGTTTATGGTCTGACATCACAATCCGAAACTATAGCACTGCATTTATAAGCAATACTTTGTATAAGATTCACAAACTTATGTTAAGAAGTTCTCTGTTATCCTAACAAGCAGAATGATGAATATTTTATATATACAAACTTATTGATTTGCTACTTTTTAATTAATTATTGTTAATATTATTTTGTTGGGGTTTTATGTGATAGAAAAATTATGCGTAGTGTTTTAGTCTTTATTGAAGAAAATCTGAACGGTGCGGTGTGCATGTTGAGAACCTCCCTTCACTGCAGGTCTTCTGGGTTTGTCTCTGTCATCTATTTAACTAGTTAACTCATCTATATCAGGGGTTGGCATCCTTCACAACACTGACAGCCATTTTTATTCAGATTTGTTTAGCGCAACAATATATGAAAAGCTACATGAAGTTAGCAGAAAATTACTTCATAAAAGTAACATTCTTTTAAAAATGCTATGCATATGTAGCCATAAATACCCATAAAAAGCTGTTAAACCAATCTTTTTAAAATTACGTTTACATTTTACCATCAGTAATAAACATTAGTTCTGCTAATGCTAAAGTGTTAGCCTCAATTCAGATTATATCTGACTAAAATCCTCAAGCCCCAATTAAATCTTGACATTATAATTGACCTTATATTATATTTACGTCTGTATCTAATGTTTGTGTTTTATTTTGTTCCTGTATGTTTCTTGTTTGAAATAAAAAAACATTTTGGGCAGGGAAGAGAGACAGAGATCATGATGAGCGGAAACTGAACTGCTGCGTAAACAGTCTTCAATCACTTCAAAATGAATGAATGAATATAAACGCCGAGCTACTTGGAAGAACTCCCAACAGTAGATTATTCAACTGAAAGTTTAGAATTCATTCAGAAAAATAAACTTAGAGCACATGTGTCAAACTCAAGGCCCGCGGGACACATGTGGCCCGCCATGTCATTTTACGTGGCCCCCCCAGCATTTTATAGGCCAATGATTGACTTAAAATAGGTTTTGAGCACGATTTGACTACAAACCACATCTCCCATAATGTATTCCAATTGTTACCAGCCAACATTACGGCTTCTCGCCACTAGAGAGCAGCAGAGTCACCTCAAGCTGCTTATTGATTTTCCCAGCGAATAAAACATCGACAAGCTAACATCAAAACGTCCAAGAAAAGAAAAATCGATTTACAAGTAAGACTGTGAATGAAGATGTGTGTGAGTTGGTGTCAGGGCGGCAGGTCGCGCTAGACGTTATCTTGACCGACAACATAAAAAAAATCGGTCATGTACTATTTTTATCCGTGAAATTACAATCATATTAACATCGGCTATTTAGTCGCATTTTATGCGGTTTAGTTAATATTCACCGTGAATCCAGATCCCATCACAGATTAAGCAGATAAATGTATCTACATTTTTCTCGTAGTGACAAAAACCACTGACTGAGGCCCCAATAACTTTTAATAAATTAAATTAAGCGACTTCACTTAAATTAGCATCACTTCACCCGCTGGGGTCTGAACGCACTTCCTCCTGGTTCCAATCTGCAGAAAAATCTGCGCTAATTCATCAGTCAGTTGGATCTGTCTGATCCAAACAGATCAACTGAACTCTGAGTGTTTTACCCTGCGCGGTCCGGTGTGAGCTTTTACCAGGATTTATTTATTTTTTGCGTGGTTTCTCTTCTCCGAAACGGACAGTTGTTACGTCTGTAGCTCCTCCAGAGTGCCGCTCTCCTGGGTAACGTGCACCAAGAAGGCTCCATTTGTTAAATCTGCTGGATGAGTTACTCCCAGCGGTTTCTAAAGGCGCTTTCGCACAGAACGGAACGGAACGGTTGTGTTCGCATTACAACTTGCGACCGGTGTTATAGATCGCATAACACCGATCTCATGCCACATCGAGATCTATTTCGATCTTCCTTTGATGAGTTTCAACCTTTGAAGCAACACATAAGTCAGGACAAGTTCTGCGTAATTTACACATTTTGATGGTTTTGCAGATGAACTTTTAAAAAAAAGGCAACATACCATATTAGACCAATAAAGTCTTTCTAATTAGTTATTCCCGAGATCTTAGTGGTTGTTTTACGGAATCGGATAGTATTTTTGCAAAGATTTGTAGTTCTTTAAGCTTATTGCATTGTTTACTTCCTGGTTCGGTAAAGGGGTCCTAAAAAGCCACGCCCACAGAAACATCAGTCTTTTTCCAGCTGCCACCACCAGTTGATTTAGCCACCAGTTGATCTATAACACCGGTCGTAAGTTGTAATGCGAACACAACCGTTCCGTTCCATGCAGTGCGAAAGCGCCTTAAGTCTTCGCAGTCCGCAGAGGTTGAGCAGCGGACTGCACATGTTACAGTCTAATAAGTTAATTAGACTGTAACGTGCAGTCTGCACATCGTCATTTATTTCCTCAAGATAAACTACCGGCTCCTCAAATGGATTAACACAACGTTGCATTCTCTTTAGTTTTCTCTGGTCTGTAATGGAGACTTTAATTTAATGCACCATTTCAACCAAAGGTTTGTAATGTGCTTCCTAACCATTTTTTATTTGTAAGTATTGATTTTATTTTTTTAGCCATTTAGCCAGGACTGTAGAACCATTTGTCTCTGCTAATGACATCTTCAATACATTTTTTTGATCCCAGGCTTATTTTATGGACTGAACAGACAGAAACAGTTACCATTATACATTTTGAACTGTCGATTTTATTTTTCAACCATTTTTTAAGGGTTCAAAAATACATTTTTGAATTGTAAAGTGTTGATTTTTTTTGAACCCTTGTTTATTGTGAAGTGTTGATTTTATTTTTGAACCCTTGTTTATTGTAAAGTGTTGATTTTATTTTTTAACCCTTGTTTATTGTTGATTTTATTTTTGAACCCTTGTTTATTGTAAAGTGTTGATTTTATTTTTGAACCCTTGTTTATTGTAAAGTGTTGATTTTATTTTTGAACCCTTGTTTCATTTGAAGTGTTGATTGTGTGAAAGACCTTAGACATGAATTGCCCCATATCGGGTTTGAACCGACGACCTCAGCATTGCCAGCACGGTGCTCTAACCTGCTGAGCTAACTCACCTACCTTACAAAGTGTTGAGCTTCCATGGATTTAAGAAGAACTGACATGACCTTACCACAATGAAGATTTGATAAAAGTGCTTATATTCTAATGTTTTTCAAACCAACATACATAATATTTTATTTTCCAGAGATTTTGTATTTTGAAGTGTTGATTGTATTTCAGATATTTTTTATTTGTAAGTATTGATTTGATTTTATAGCCATTTAGCCAAGTCTCTGTAGAACCATTTGTCTTTGCTAATGACATCTTCAATACAATGTTTTTGATCCCAGGCTTAGTTTATGGACTGTAAGGTGAAATTGGGGACAAGTATAAGTCTGACAGTTTGTTCACCAAGTTACTGTGCTCTCTGAGAGGACCTGTGGTTTAAATATTTGACATGGTTCCATGCCAATTATTAGTCTCTCATAACGTTTGGATCATCTACCAGGAACACTGCAAAGAGCATGAGTTTCTGTAGTGTAGTGGTTATCACGTTTGCTTCACATGCAAAAGGTCTCTGGTTTGAAACCAGACAGAAACAGATTTTGCATGTTCTATTCATCACAGGTGTTTACTAAAGGTCAACAAGGGCTCTGTGGTGTCATGGTCTGTACTCTGAATCCAGGCATCTGAGTACAAGCCTCAGCTGACATTTTCATGGGTTGCATCTCACATCATCAACTTTGGAACCTCAAACTGAAACAAAGCAGACAAGTTCAGTTCCTGTAGTGTAGTGGTTATCACGTTTGCTTTACATGCAAAAGGTCTCTGGTTCGAAACCAGACAGAAATGGTTTTTGTTAGTTGTGCAGTGAGACAACAAGAGCCTTCCTCTTTCATGATGGTTCATTTGCCAATCGACTTCAATGTAGGCTTCTTTGAAATCGAAGCTACTTTACTTCAATTACCAATTCTATGGCGTAATGCTCAAGGCTCGCGGGCCACATGTGGCCCCCCAGCATTTATAGGCCAATGATTGACTTAAAATAGGTTTTGAGCACGAATTGACTACAAACTACATCTCCCATAATGCATTCTGATTGTTACCACCCAACATTACGGCTTCTCGCCACTAGAGAGCAGCAAAGTCACCTCAAGCTGCTTATTGATTTTCCCAGTGAATAAAATGTCGACAAGCTAACATCAAAACGTCCAAGAAAAGAAAAATCGATTTACAAGTAAGGCTGTGAATGAAGATGTGTGTGAGTTGGTGTCAGGGCGGCAGGTCGCGCTAGACGTTATCTTGACCGACAACATAAAAAAAAAATTGGTCATGTACTATTTTTATCCGTGAAATTACAATCATATTAACATCGGCTATTTAGTCGCATTTTATGCGGTTTAGTTAATATTCGCCGTGAATCCAGATCCCATCACAAATTAAACAGATAAATGTATCTACATTTTTCTTATAGTGACAAAACCACCCCAATAACTTTTAATAAATTAAATTTAGCGACAACTTAAATTAGCATCACTTCACCCGCTGGGGTCTGAACGCACTTCCTCCTGGTTCCCATCTGCAGAGAAATCTGCGCTAATTCATCAGTCAGTTGGATCTGTCTGATCCAAACAGATCAACTGAACTCGGGAGTGTTTTACCCTGCGCGGTCCGGTGTGAGCTTTTACCAGGATTTTTTATTTATTTTTATTTTTTTTGCGTGGCTTTGCTTCTCTGAAACGGACAGATGTTACGTCTGCAGCTCCTCCAGAGCGCCGCTCTCCTGGGTCACGTGAACCAAGGCTCCATTTGTTAAATCCGCTGGATGAGTTACTACCAGCGGTTTCTAAATCTGGGGTGTGTTTTAGCAGGGATGCACTCCTGATTTGTACCATCAATGTGGCCCGTTGGGGGTGGCCAATATGCTGAAGTGGCCCTCGGTGAAATTGAGTTTGACACCCCTGACTTAGAGGGAGGAAAGTGCGCTAAGTGTTTTAAAAGCTAGCAAAACCACTAAACGCCAAAAGAAAAATTGGCTTAATAAAACTTCTTTTTGGATCAGATACCAATTTCAATGTCATTAGTAGTTTGGAGACATTTTCTTACACTTTTTAATACAGAGAAGGCATTTCCTTTGACTGGATATTAATATAAAACAAGAAATGTTCATGCCACCCACCTGGCTGTGGTGCCCTGGGTGGTCAGCCACATTCCCTATTTAAAATAACAGTCCTGGCCACAGAGATGTTTTTTTTCACCAAACACTTGTTTCTAGATTATTTTTCTTCACTTAGGAATTTTCTTGTATCTCCTGCTAAAGAAAACCTCCAAACTCACAAGCAATAAAGAGGATTCTTGTCTCAGTCTCTTCTTACAGACTGGCAACAATAAAACCCAGAGAATAAACACAGAATGCAGCACAGATTGACTTCATACCAGAAAGGCCAGGCGCACAATCATAGAGTCAGAGCTGACAGATCGTACCTTGACCCCTGAGAGAAATCACTCACACTCGCCTTCTTATGTTGGAAAGAAAAAAAAAAGAAAGAAAAACGGATACCAGAAATCCTGAAGCAAGCCCTGTTGTGCAAAACAGCTGGGAGCAACGAGCGCTCAGCTCAGAAACACTGGGGAAAGCTCTCAGAGCAACCCCAAAACTGTGCCATTTACACGGCTCTGTAAATGGCTGGGAGACATTTCCATTAGAGAGTGGTTTTAATCCTCAGGAAACCAGTCCATCAGCGCTCCAAACAGCCTGAAACACGGATCAATTCTTCACAAAACCAGCTTCCACAACACCATTGCTGAGAGCTTGGGAAGATGTTAACATTAAAAAGCCTTCCATCCCACCACCTAGTTATCAATTAATGAGTTAATCTAATGCTGGTTGATCTTATTGGCCGACTAACGATTAATTGATTCAGGACCATCTTCTTAAAAACCTGAGTTTCCTCTTGTATCAACTGTATTTCCATAACATAAAGGGCTGCATTTGTCATAATATGTTAAATTTAACAAAAGTATTATTAAATTTTAACACTATGTCAGCTGTATTGAATACTGACTGAATAAACAGAATTATTAAACTAAAGACATATTTAAAAAACATAGCAAAACAGGAACCTCTTAGGTTGCTGAATATAAAAATAAAAGATGAACAGAATAAAATATGTTAAATACGTAATTCCCCATAAACAGACAGAAGTGCTGTCAGTAGTTGCTCTTGTAGGAATGTTAAAACTTCACAACAGTCCTCAAAATAAACCGCGCTCATTGGCGCCATCATGTTGCAGGTTTTCTCCGCCTTTCTGACATAAAATCCTCCCTTCATACTGAATATGTAAAATTTGGATGAGTTTTGACGCTGCTTCGTCATGTAGCTCGGCTGAGTGAGCGCTACGGAGTTTGTCAAGTGTTTATATTTCTAAACAGAACCGCTTAAAGTGCGTTATTTCATCCTACACTGACCTCTGGACCGTTTCTGTTTCGTTCTGAGAGACTGCCGCCATCTTTGATTTTCGTACCAACGGCTCCGCTTTAGGATGACCCGCGGCGCCCTCTGCTGGACGGCGGCCGAACTACAACAGTATAAAAAAATATAAGCGGACGTTATTAATCAATTGGAACTAATTTTAATCTAATAAACCATCAGTTGTGTGTTTACTAGCTACATTTACTTGAATAACGTTGGTCCTTTTCCACTTAAATTTATATTTATGTCCGTCTGATGATGTTATTTTTAAATATTAAATGATTGATCAATTACTCAGTATTCGAGTAGACTTTTTAATAAATCCTCTTTTACTCTTGAGTGATTTCTTGGGCAGCTACGTTTTACTTTTATTCCAATAAACTGTGTTGCTGCAGTGCTACTCTTGCTTGTCTACAATCGTCGGGTTCTCTACCCACCTCTACTGATCCTTAACCAGTCAGGGTTCATACCAGTTTTAAGAATATTATGGGTTTTTCATTATAGCACAGTTTTATTTCATTGTGACTTATTGTTTGTCTAACTCAGTCAGTTTTAATTGTTTTTTATTGTGTTTGCTAGTTTTCATTAGTCATTAATTGTTAAATCTTGTTTGGTTTTAGTTTCGTTTTTATCAACTATTGTAGTAATTTTTTTTTTCATATTTTGGTTAATTCAAAATCGTCAAAGTATTGGTTTGTGAGCACTTGTCTTTTTCAGCAGCCATTATACAGCGCATACAGTGGTGTAATCAGCTGACCAAACATGAGGGAACTCCATGTTGGGTTGCTAGGAGACGGGCTGAGCTTTGCTGGGGTTGCTAGGTAACAGGCAGTGAAGTTACATTCCTGAAGTTTTTGAAATGTCTCATTTTCCAGACACCAAACAATATTAAGTCATTGCCAAAAAATGGCTGGGTGTTGTTTTTTAAGTGCTTGGGCTGTTGATGCACAAAAAAAGTCTACTCGATGCACAAAATGCATCGAGTAGACTTTTTTACAAAATGTTTTTTTTACTCTTACTTGAGTAATTTCTTTGATGGCTACTTTTTACTTTTGCTTGAGTATAAATATTTCGAAGCAGAGCTGCATTACTTGCCCGCCCCTGTAAACCATTAACTGTTTGAATCTCTTCCACCACATAATACCAAGTGGTTTGGAGCCCCAGTTTAGGGGTGGAGGCAGAGTAATGTCCGTTAATGGGAGTGCTTCAGCGGGGTGATGAACACAGTGACTTTTAATCTGCCGCTCTCGGCCTACTCTGAAGGATGAAGAGGAGGAGGTCCCCACTCCGGTAAGAGCAGTTCTAAATAGATCAAGGCTCCTCTGCGCCTCCTGCATCCAAATGAGAGCGGAGCCGCGTGGATGGTTTGAGTGGGAGGGCGAGGTGGGAGACCGAGCAGAAGGAGGGGGCTCGAGTACATCCTATTCGACAAGGATGAGCTGTGAATGAAACGGGAGACGGCAAATTATCCAGTTTTAGAAAGGACTAATAAGGCTGTTCTGCTGTTTTCTAAAAATAAGCTCTTATTGTAACACTGCTGCAAGAGCTAAAATAACCGTTTCACTGTTTGAGAAAAAGAAATGGGATTACATTATGGTCCAGTTTGGATAAGTAAGTAGAGCAAAAAGTTTTGGATAATTAATAGTTTATCAAAGAACGTGAGCTCAAACTATCAACTAGTTACATTTGCTGGAGTTACTATTTTTACAACACAACTTTTTACTTCTTTTTACTTTGAACTGCTTTGTTGCTGAAAATGTGCTACAAATAAAATTACCTTGAGTAATTTTATTATGAAGTATTTTTACTCTTACTTGAGTAAAATTCCTGGATTTTCTTCCCACTGAATGAAAAACAAACATTTTTAACCAGAAATCCACCACAGTTTTTTATTGAGTAGACTTTTTACCAATACTTTTACAGTCAGAGTTGGAAAGTAACTAGTTACATATACTTAGATTTACTGGAGTTAGTTTTTGGAAAAAATCTGCCAAAAATCAGTTATTTACATTAACTCATTTGTGTGGTTTTTATTTCCATTTCATCTATTCTTTCTCATTGTTGTGTTTTATTTCTGGATATTTCATGTTTTCCAGCTCCAGTGTTATTTATTAAAGAGGGTGAACTTGATTTATTACTGTTGTCAACTTGAAAATTGTCTAAAAACAGCAACAATGACAATTGTGATAATTTCTGGGATAATTTACTATTGTGAAAGGTTTTCCTGAGGTCCTGTCTTCTTGGAAATAAGAATTAAAATACTAAACTAAAACAACACCTAAATAAATAAATGGAATCAAATAAAACAGATAAAAAAACAAAAATAAGTTCAATAAATTACATGAGAAAAATATTATCTTTGTAAATTAAAACTAATAAATAAATAAATTAAAGTTGGAAAGCACATTACTACCAATAAAACAATATTATATGACTAATTTAGAAAGTAAGTAATCAGAAATATAAAAAATAAATAGGTAATAATAAAAAACATTTCATAAATAAACACAAAGTGGCAAAAACAAAATTAATCAGATTAATTCAAATAAAACAAAAAGTTAGAATCAGGAGCTTTATAGAGTTAATTACAGTCTCACATGCACATAAAACTTAGTACATTTATGCCTAAATGAAACAAAGTTTTATCAGGGTTAACATGGACACATAAAATTTTAATTCTAAAACCAAACTGATGATGAATCTAGTTGTAGATTTCTTTTGTTTCTTTAATCAGGACGCCATCGGAGAGGTGAGGAGAAACGTTTCGGTTCGGACCGACTCTCCTCACGTCCCGCGATAAGACGCTGTATCTGCAGCCAGAGTTACAGTGAAACGCGCCATGGCGGCGAGGCGATCGTCTCTTCCAACGCGCTGCAGGCTCATTTCATCTGGAAACCGGAGAAATTCTTCACCTCCGCCCCTCTCACTCGCTTTACATCCTTCCTGCCTCATAATGATATCAGCCATCAGGCGAGCATCGATTCAGATCGCTGGAGACAAAAAGACGCGTTCCTGTAAACCTGTAATTGTGGATGAAATTACAGCGTGCGATATTAGGAAAAGAAATCAATGCTGAGAACAGTGGAGGTGTTACACCTGTAACACATCACTGGCCGTAAGAGTCATCGATTCACCTGTGCTCACACCTCAGATGATTATTTCAGTGGCCTCTGCTCGTCTCCTGCAGGGAGCCAGACATGGAAAACGGCTGTTTGAACGGCGTTAGTCAGCCGGCGTACAGTCAGTGCTTGTGGGCTCCAACGTGACGTCAGCGATTCATTCATCAGCAAGGCCGGCGCTCCTTTCTCCGGCGGAGAGGAGGCGGAGGAGAGCGGGGCTTCCTCCATCCACGAGCGTCACAGATCGCTGCACCTACATCTGCTCTGTTACTTTTACTTTAATCATTTATATTTCTACTCTCACTGTCTGGATTTTCTACCCACTGAATGAAAATCAAACATGTTTTCACCAAAGATTCAACAGACAGCTGCAGTTTTGGTCAAAGTTTAATCAGTTTTTTACTGAAAGAAACTGATTTGGAAAATTTTTATTTTGCCTGATTTATATATATATAGATATATATGTATATATATATATGTTTTGGTCCATCTGATGTAATTTTTAAGTTCATAAAAAGTACTTAAGCTGACACTTTACCAATACTTTTTTACTCAGAGTTGGAAAGTAACTAGGTACATATTCTTAGTTACATTTGCTTCAGTTATATTTTGGAAAAAATCTACAAAAAATCAGAGTTGGTTAGTAAGTAGTTACATTTGTTCAATTACATTTACTTGAGTGACTATTGGGAAAAAATACTTTTAGGAGTATTTTTACTATGCTGTACTTTTTACTTTTACTTTAGTAGTTTTATTTTTGAAGTATTTCTGCTCTTACTTGAGTAAAATTTCTGGATTTTCTACCCACTGAATGAAAAACATGTTTTAACCAAAGATTCACCAGCAAAAGCTGCTGTTTCTGTTAAAGTTTATTAATTATTGAAAGAAACTGATTTGCCCGGTTCTGTTATTTTTATTACTTGTATAAATTATTGTCTAAATTTTGGTCTAAAATACCAAAATTTCCACTTAACTTTATATTTTGCTGTGAATGGTGATGTAATTTTTAAATATTAAATGACTGTTAATTTGATCAGTTACTCAGTACTGATCGACTTTCTACGAGTTTTTTCGTTGATTTGAAACATTTGGTAGCTAAATTAGACCAAATGCAGCAACTAGATTGACAGTTTACCCTCAGATAAAAATTTTCCTACCATTTAAAAGGACCTTAAATCTGCTCTTTAAAGAAATCACATGTTTGCTTAAATCTGGTGAGCTCTGCAGCTGCACTCTGCTCCGTTTCTGTCTGATTCGCCTTTTCTTCCCAACAAACTCCATCAGTTAGACAAACAGGATGAACTGTTGGCCTGTAATCTGCATCTGTGTCATGATCCGTGTTTCTGCGTCTTCCCCGTTGATTGCTTCCCAGGTGTGTCTAGTTACCTGATTACCCACCTGTTGTCTCTTGTCGGGTCCTCGTCTTTGTCAGCGTCAGTCTGTCCATCGTCACAGTAGAACTGGTTAAGTCCTGTGTCGGCGTCAGCTCTCGTTTTTCAGTCCTCTCAGTTGCTACCGGTAATTAGCTGTGTGCTAACTCTCTGCCATGCTGCCTGTTCTGGACTGTTGAGCTTTCTTCATTAAATCCATCATCACCTTCATCACAGCCTGGGTCTCTGCGTCTCTCCTCACCACACCTGACAATCTGATGCTTGTTGCTGAGACTCAGGGCCCAAAGATGCTGCTTTACTCCAACAGGGCGTGTTGGCGTTTTTGTTTGTCTGAAGTTTAAACAGTTCAAAGGGCTTTGCTCCATTAAAACGTCAATTATGAAACAAGCAATAAACATTTTGTCCAAAGCCGTCAAGCAAATATATTAATGTTATGAATCAAATGGGTTTTTAGCCTTGATTTAAAGGAGCTCAGTGTTTCGGCTGTTTTGTTGTTTTCTGGACGTTTGTTCCAGATTTGAAGCTGAAAGCTGCTTCTTCATGTTCTGGTTCTGGTTCTGTGCAGAGCGCACTGTAAAACCACAAAATCCTGCCAAGTGTTTTTCTGCTGCTAATATTTTAGTACACTTCAAATAAGACAAAACTAACTTTTCAGCGAGACACTGGAGCTTATTTAGGTCAATAATGATGACAAAGTTACAGTCCCACTGACTTTCAGTACTTGTAGTAAGATATTGTTTCCCATGTTAAAAGTGAAATAATTTCCCAGGGAATCTGTCAAAGCAAGTTGGCACATTATTTGCAGCCATGTTACAATAACGAAGTTGTTATGATAAATGATAATATTGTTGTTTTTAGACCATTTTCATGTACAATAATGGTAATAATGGCATAATAATAACACATTCTCAAAGATCAATAAACTTTAAATTCTGATCAACATTTAACACTGGAACTGGAAAATATCCAAAACAAACAAAACAGCAGAAACAACAAATGAAATGAATCATGAAGTCAAAGTTGTCCTTAAAAAATGTCTGGTTGAGACCAAAACACCAGACTGAAGAATCTTAAGTTTTAGGTAGAAAGAGAAAAACAATAAATCATGCAAATGGAAATTATTTAATTTGCTTTCAGCTTCAATGCACCACAAATCTGGAACAAACTTCCAGAAAACAACAAAACTGCCGAAACACAGTTCCTTTAAACCAAATCTCAATCTCTTTCTTAAAAGTCGCTGGTCAGTTTGTCTTAATTAAAGTTTACCAAGATGTTTGCAGTAGAAACTAGACCAAAATACTTGGTACAATGTTGTGATTTTGCAGTGTAATAGTTTTTATTGAGTTTCCTTGTGGGTGAAAGGCCAAAACTCATAAAATAAATTTGTTTCCCAGATGTCCGGTTGCGTGTGGACTAAGGTCCTGTTTGGACTCCTAACCCACTAACCTTTATTTCCCAGGAACGCGGTAGAGATCCGAAGTGACTCAACCAGAACGAAAAGGAAACAGGATCTGAAACGGTGAACCGCGGGCCGCAAGCTGCTGGCTTTGCCTCCAGGTGGCGGCAGTCGGGTTTTGTTTTCGTTCACAGTGAAGCGGTGAAGGGAGGAAGACGAGCGGTGACTCCGGGTCCTCGCTCCGGCGCTCTTCATCGCCCCTGGTAACTCACCGCCTGCTGCAGCCAGTTAGACTCCAAGCGAGACGCTGCAAATTCTGCGAGTCGTTTTTTATGACCGTTTGCTGCTCAGACTCCTGCTGCCAATATCGATGGCGTTTAAATAAAAGGAGGCCATTTCCCTGCGAACGTCATTTTGCTCTGTTAGGCTGCAGCAGGTCCGGTGGTGAAAGTCCACCAGGTAGCAGAACGGCTAATTGCTCTCAGGGGAATCTGGTCATTGGATTTAGTTCAGACTGGAAGAATCAGATGCAGTCGCCGATCCGCACTCATGATATTCATCTTCTTCAACATCAACCGCCGCAATCTGAAATCTAATCAGATGTGAACTGATTAGATTGATTGAATAAACCGACCAAATCAGCAGCTAACGTGACACAAACTCTCCCTGATGTAGGAGAGGATTCAGAGTTGGTTTGAACCATAAAACATGGAAAATAGACCAGATATTCTGTGTATTGATTGTTTTAATGATGGACATAATGTAACGTCTGAGCCCGTCAGTTATACTGGACGATAAATTGTCCCAGATGTTATCGTGATAAACGATAATATTGTTGGTTTGAGACCATTTTCAAGTACCGTATTTTCCGCACTATAAGGCGCACCGGATTATAAGGCGCACCTTCAATGAATGGCCTATTTTAGGACTTTTTTCATACATTAGGCGCACCGCATTATAAGGCGCATAGAATAGACGCTTCATACTCTATTATTACACATCCACATTAATAAAGAAATGGTCCCCGAGTACTTTATATAGTAGGCTGGCCCAGTCGTTGTTTCACTCACGGTGTTGGTGTTGCGATATTATGCCCAACTGCTTTCTGGGTAACACAGACCAACCGACAAGCTGCCGCTGCAGTCTCTGTCTCTCTTCCCCTGCCCCTCCCCCCCTTTAAATGTATTATCAAACTTTATTAACAAACCAGTGTTCTGACAACTATCCCAGCATGCACCGCGCACTACTTCTTCTACGGGGGAAAAAGAAGTTGGCGGCTGCTTACCGTAGTGGACCAACTACGTAAGCAGCCTACTGCATGTCTGTGTAAACATGACGTCTTTCATTTCGATCTGAGTTAATTAGCGTAGCATTTCTGCCGGATTTTCACAACATATCAGCCACGGCAATGGACAGGGGAACCAACAAGTTCATGTCATCTTTTTTGGACAACATCAAGGTGTTTGAGCCACTGGATGCCTCCGCGTCACAGCTAAAAGCTACCGATAGATGAGGAAAACAGCAGATCCTCACACCCTCAGCATAAATATAGCTGTGGACAAGATCACTGATGCCTATTGTTCTTGCAAGGCTGGGTAAGTCGGCATTCATGGTTTTGATGGTCCACAATGTACATTAGCATATGTTTACTACTGTAGCTTGTGTTTGTGAGATGGTCACGCACGTGGTAGCTGCACTGTGACCTAAAATGGGCATTAGCCAATGAAACGCGGCCCCTGTGGTAAGGTCCGTTGCTGGACCTGTTGTGGCTCAATATTGGTCCATATATAAGGCGCACCGGATTATAAGGCGCACTGTCGGCTTTTGAGGAAATTGAAGGTTTTTAGGTGCGTCTTATAGTGCGGAAAATACGGTAACATAATGGTAATAATGGTGTAATAATACAAGAACATTCTCAAAGATAAATAAACTTTAAATTATAATGAATATTTAACACTGGAAACGTAAGATATTTTAAATATAAATAAACTAATAAAATGAATTATGAAGTCTCTATAAACAAAATGAACATATCATCCAGTTTTTGGTAGAAAAAGAGAGAAAAGAGAACAAAGAATTCATGGAAATGGAAATTATTGAGCTTGTTTTAATTTATCGCGATATTAATTGATTTAATGCAACAGGCGTAGAAATGTCTGTTACTGGTTTTATTTAGATATCTCTTTAAAAATGGGTTTAAAACTAAACCAAAGCGCTGAGCAAAAACAAAAACACAACAGAATAAGTTGAAAAGAGAAAGAAAAAAATAATACAAAAAAATAAGAGTAGTAATAATTAAATGCCAACAAATAAAAATAAATCCAGAATGTGACATCTGTTTTTTTGTTTTCACTTTGAACTGCCGTGTTGCTGAAATGTGATTTACGGATAAACTTGATTAATTATTGTGATAAATTTCTTATCGCAAGAATTTTGATTTATTATCACAATAAATTCCAATTAATTATGTTTAAAAACTTCCAAAACTGTCCGGATTGTTTTATTTTTTAAGGTCGTTGGCTTGAGTCGCCTTCCTTTTAGCAGTCGCCAGACAGGAAAGTGAGAGAGGGCAAAGGTCAAACCCTCCACTCTTCTTTCAATAAAAGTATCAATAAATATTAGGCAATAAATCAATTAATTGCACGTTAAGTTGAAATGAGCTCAATAATTTCCATTTGCATGATTTATTGTTTTACCACAAACTGGATGGTAAAAATCTTCAGTTTGGAGTTTTGGTCTCAACTAAAACCTGTTTTTGAAGGATAATTTTTGTTTAGAGACTTAATTCATTTTTCATGTTTATTTCTTTTGGACATTTAAAATGTCTTCCAGTTCCAGTGTTAGTTTATTTATCTTTGAGAATGCGTTCTTGCGTTATCATGGCATTATTACCTTTAAATTATGTGAAACAAAACAATATTTTTGTTTATCGTCCAGTAAAATTTATTATCCTGATGGAGCGAATAAATATCAATAAATTACAGATTAGTGACACAAATGACACGTCTTCATGTGACTGCAGTCCTAAAGAATCTTGTTTTAATGGGAATATTTTCCAGTATTTCTGTTTGTTCATGCTGTTGCCTAAAAACCTGAATAAATAGTTCGTGCCGTCACTTTAATTGTTCTGATCATAGATCCTCAGCACCAACCTTCAGTCCATGTCGCTCAGCCTGATTCGCAGCAGCAACTGGAGATGCTTCCTGATGCTGCTTCATGAGTCGAGGTGTTTGAAGGCAGATTTTCCTCCCGAAGCTTCAGAAGCGCGGCCGACTGGAGGGAAGTCGCAGCCGCATCAGCAAAGGTCGTGGCTCTCTTCCCACTGCACACATTGGACATGACGAGCTTTCCCCGTCCTTTTTCTCGAGGCTGCGTGAGCTGCCATCTTGGTGTGTGCCAGCTCATTACTGATGGGCCTCCATGCTGATGTGCAGACAGGAAACTGGAGAGCAGGACTTTGTTCCTGTCTGCTGGACTCGCTGCGTGTCTCTGTTTCCTCTCGTTTTGCTTCGGAAATGTTTAAACTCATGTCATACTGGAGCGTCTTACTGTAAAAAACCATACAAGCATAAAAACATGGGATTTTTTTAATTTCAAGATGGCCGCCATATTGAACAAACTTCTAGATGTTTCAGAGACAATGTGGCCGATTCTGAAGAGCAAATCTATCCAGTCCGATTCTCTGCGTCGGGATTTATTGTTCAGTTATGTTTAGGATTCCTAACTGCATTTTCTGACCCGTTTGAAAGAAGTTTTATTTTTCACACTGCAAAACATAAATCTTACCGAGAACTTTTAGTTTAGTTTTTAGCACAAATATCTTAGTACAGTTGAAATAAGACAAAACTAACTTAAAAATAACTTCTCAGAAAGATATGGGAGCTTGTTTTGAGGCAATAACTCCTTAATATTGGTGAAAAAGTTCAAATGACATCGGCAAATTACTAAACTTATAACATGGGAAAAACATTTTGTTATTATATTTGCCAATTGAAATAGTAAGAATTATTGACTTAAAACAAACTGAAAAGTTACTTTTAAGTTATTTGAAGTGTACTGAGATATTTGTGCTAAAAACTAAACTAAAAGTACTTGGTAATTGTTATGATCCGTGGTTTTGAGTGTTTGTTTTTGACATTTTCTGTGTTTCTGTCCTGTTTCCTCTGAGTCTCTGTCCTGTCCTCCCCGTTGATTGTCCCCCAGGTGTGTCTACTTACCTGATTACCCTCCATGTGTATTTAAACCCACCTGTGTCTGTGTTCTTCGTCGGGTCCTTGTCGTCGTTTGTCTAACGTCTCAGTGTTGTTCTCACTCGCCAGTAGAACTGTTAAGTCCTGGTTGGTGTTTGTTCCGTCTAGTCCGTTTTGTCAGTTGCTACCGGTATTTAGCTGCGTGCTTGTTCCTGCCGTGCTGCCTGCCTTGGACTGTTTGTGTGCTATTTTCACCATTAAATACATCATCTTCACCATACCTGGGTCTCAGCGTCTCTCCTCACCACCAACAACCCCACCATATGATAGTAATATTTTATGTTTTGCAGTGTAAGGAAGTCCTGCCATTGTTTTTATCAGTTTCAGTTTCTTTATTACTTATTTTACATCGGCTGTTCTCCTCCTAACTGCACTGACTGAGGAAGTTAAAGTTGTTTTTAGACCAAAGCCTGTTGGTGTGTTTTAACTCTGCTAATTAGGAATTTGATACATTTATATCTGCATTAAAAGAAAAACGAAACGTTTTAAGTCAATTAGCACTAAACCTCAGATATTGGTATGAGTGGATCTGTATTCCAAACCATTTATTATCATTAAATGTTAATAATTTTCATCTCACATCAAATGTTTTCCACTATGGTCGTCCCATCTATACAATCTTAGAGTAATGATATGTAGTATAAGTACTTCTGAAAACTTTAAAAGGAGTTGCTAAAAAGTAAAATTTGAAATGTAAAAATATTTTCTTATTTAAGTTTTCAGCTCCAGTAACTTCAGCCTGTGAATCTGCACTAATTAGCTTTGATTGTCTGGATCAGAACGTGTTCGGAGAAGCCAAAGCTGTTGGCTTACAGAGGAAAACGGATTCGGTGCCTGTGAGTAGGAAGCTGCTGGTGAAAACTTCAGACGTTCAGTGAGACGACGCTTCCAGGTTGGATCTGTGGGAGGATGTTACATTTTACATATATTAATGTGAAATACTTCTAATTAAAATGTCAATAGCAGAGCTCAAATTATTTATCTTTTCTCAACTTTGCCAAACCCAGAAGATACAGAAAATAATTTATAATGAAGTTTTACTGAAGGGTTTAATCTGTAATATAGCAGCTCACTGGTTGCACTTCACACCAAATCAGATTTTGTAGCATTTTAGGAGAATTTTAAACAGCTACTTTTAGGCCTGTTGAGATAAACGATAAATCAATTAATCGCACGATAAATTAAACCTATCAACCTTTATCGTCTCTTCCTGCCTTTTTTCTTTCTGTTGATGACACTTAATGAAAAAAGTCTCAACTCCAGTCTCTCCACTGACCCTCCTTCCTATTTCCTTAGTGTAATGTCCAGCGCATACTACACGAGTTGTCGGCCAATTTTCAAAACCTGAGACACATTAGCCGACAGAAACCGTGGGTATAACGGTTCGATCGGTTCGATCATGCCGTGTGGTGTCCAGCCACATGGGCACAAAATAATGGCTACAAGTCCAGTTAACTAATTTTAAAACCAGGCATTAATCAATGCTTTACTAGAATCCACCTGCAATGCATGTGGCTAGAGTCAGCGTAAAGTCCTGACTGAATGAAAATTATAATCTATTTATGTCACGTTAACGAAGAGCAGCTGAAAACTTACCGGGTTTATAAACTGCGGTAACAATTTGGCTCCAACTCTTCCCCTTGTAATTTCTATATTCTTTGCACGAAATGTTGAATAAACATTAATGTTGTTTCCACATATCATCTCCGATGTCTGCTGGACTTCGGGTTGCGCCGTGTCAGCTGTTTGGGATTCCCCTCCGTAATTTCCCCTCAGAAAGCAGGAGGAGAATCCGGCTTTCTGATTGGCTACCTGTCACATTCAGCGTTTAGCTCCCAATCGGGGAAAACCCCTGATTTAGATCAGAGCGGCCACGATGTACCGTAACACACCACACACTGCAGGATGATCGGTTACGAAATCACCAGCGACAATCAGAACGGCCAACGATCTAAGATTATCGTCAGGGGAAAATAGGAGCAAAACATCGTGAAGTATGAACTACTGCATTAGGTAGTGGGATGGCCCGTCTTCTTAATTTAAATCTAGTGATTATTGAAGGGCAATATAGTATACAGACTTTATAATCTGCACTCTTTTGGTTGAATGCAGTATTTATTTCCACTTTGGCTTCATGTTGTTTAGTTTTTATTCAAGTACGTTTTTTGTTAATGGAGACTGAGAATCCATTTTATTTTTGTTTTTGGTTGTTTTGTTAATTTAGTTTATCAGTTCCAGTGTTATGTGTTCCTTTGAAAATAAAGTGCATCTATCTATGGCAGGAAATCACATGCATTATTAGTCATTTCCATTAAATCAGTGTCAACTGGTCTTGAAACAATATTATCGTTTATCGCAATAATTTTTTAGACAATCGCTCAGCAAAATTTGTTATCGTGACAGGCCTAGCTACTTTTCTAACTTCCTGAAACCACCAGCTGTGCTGCGGTGCTTAATTTTAGTTAAGAAGCTAATATTAGTGATTACACACGATAGTGTGACTTTGCTGGCTCAAACCACAGTAACAAACAACATCAGCACATTAACATTTACAGTCATATTCGATAAATTAGAATATATTTTCAGGCTCGTTTATTATGTTAAAAACAAAAACGTGCAGAAAGTTTCATGTTAAAATGTTCATTTTAACATTTTAACATGAATATAAGAATTATAAGAAGGGCTCTTATAGTTTAAGCAAGTTTTAGTTTTCTTTGAGTTGTATACAACATGGTGCATATTTTGAGTTTATTTTCTAAATCAATCGATTATGGAATCAGTATCAATAACTCCTTTGTGTTGCACCGATCTTTAAACAGCCTGACCTGCCGATTCGGTTTTTGTTTTGTCTGTAATGTCGCTAAATATAACAAGAAAGTTGCTGAACTGGTAAAAGTGAGCGACTGATGTTAGCGACAAACGTGCAGACGTGACCTGGTGGGCGGGGCTAAAGGTGCGTTCACACCAAACAGTCCGACGCTTCCAGCTGCAGGTGAGCGTTCAGAGGAGCCGTTGGTTTCCGTCGTCGGTCTCTTTGTACAAACTATGATGCAGTGAAGCTCCTGCAGTCATAACGGAGGCTCAGATGAACATTTTGTACTCAGTTTCTATTGAACAAACAGCGGAGGCAGCTGATAACAGCACGATGCCCGTTGGAGCTTCTTTCCTTTTTTTCTTCTCCCAGTTACTTTGAACAAGGGCGGGTTAAATATTGAGAGCGTTTTGGTTTTACTGACTGAATTATCTGGTGTTTAAATTTCCCAGATAACTCAGAGGTGTTGTGGGTTTTGTGAGTTATTAGCTCTGTTTTCGTTTCCCTTGAGCCCAGTTTGACGACCTGCTAACCTGCATCGGTGCCTTCGTCTCCTGGCAGGACACCAACCACTGGCCACTACGTCACGTAGTGGAGTCTCTCTGATTGGTTGACGCTCCGCGTCGAGCGGCGAAAGTTGAGATTTTTCAACTCCAGCGACGCTCAAAACGCTTTGGATGTACAGTGATCCTTCGCTATAACGCGGTTCACCTTTCGCTGCTTCGCGGATTTTTTTGTGCAGTTTTTTTCACAGTGCATTGAGTTCTGCATCCTGATTGGCTAAACAGCCTCCAAGCTTCTTCTCTCCCTGTGTGCCAATAACGTTACGGTATTTAAATATAAGTAATACAGATTGGCCATTCAGGAGATGAAAGCTGAAACTTTAAATGCCTGCTGGAAAAAAAAACTGTCCAGAATCAGCGCAGAACCCGACCGGAGGCTTGATGAGATCCATCGCTCTGCCGTAGATACAGCTGTGAATCTGGGGGCAGCTTGGAGGAGACGCTTTAATGACGTCACATTAAGGCCCGATTGATGAACACGCACATCCGCTGACCTGAAAACAGGTTTTGTTCTTTGGTTTCAATGTAGAGTATTTAATTATGCTGTATAATAATTGTAAAAATTAAAGGTAACTACTTATCGCGGGTTATTTTCTGAACGCAACCACTAAGAAAAACGAGGGATCGCTGTAAATCAGACGCGCTTGACGTTTGTTGTGAACGCACCATAACAGTCAAACCTCTCACTGCAGAGCTGTAGAGAACAGCGGTCGATTTTTAGACATCTGAGGTAGAGAAGATCAGTGGATAAGATCGGCTTCACATGCAAGTATCGGCCGATCACCGATCTCCCAAAATTAGATAAATCGGTGCATCTTTTAGTTCTTATCAGTTCCCTAGTTGAGGGGCTGCAGTAAAAGCAGCAGCAGCTCATATTACTGACGTCGGTCCTGGTAAAAACGTCTTTGAACCAAAACTTAAAAACAACCTTGACTTTTCGAGCGTGTGACTCTGCTGATTTCAGCGTCATCGCCGTGGCGTCGCTGCCGCAGTCGCCGGCTGCTTGTGGCTCTTCCTCTTGGCTTTCATTTTTTCCTTTTTGTGGAGAGTTGATGTCATTCAGACTTTGGTTTAGGCCTCTTGTGTATGATTGTGTGTATAGAGTGCTAATGAGGGGGGGGGGGGCGGTGGGAGGAGGATGCAGAGTCGGTGGGATACAGCTGGACGGAGCAGGAGACTGTGGTGAATAGGTAACCATGGCAACTCTGCTGGCTAAGATTTAAATGTGGAGAGAGGAACAAGAGAACGAAAACGGGGGGAGCGAAGACGGAAGCTGCAGCGTGGATGTTTGTAAGAGAACGAGTCGGGGTGAGGGGTTAATGTGCATCATTGTTACAGGTTAATTTTTCATCAAACTACAAGGTCAGTGCAGCGTTTACCCCGCACAATGGACGCCACAGCACTCCAAACAGGGCAGGGGTCAGAGGTCGGCAGCGCTGGAAGGGGGAAAGGATTCGGATTCGAGCTGGAAAACGAGGAGAGGATGAGTTAGTGAGAGTTTTCAGAGAAAAGGAGTGTTTTAAATACAGTATGGCCACCAAAACAATTTACAGTAAAATAATATTTTATTTACACAAACAGCAATATGTACGAGTCAGAAAATTAAAAATAAATCAGAATACAAAATGTCAAATTCAACAAAAATTTATAAGAAGGAATCAAAAATGCATACATTTGAAATACTGAATGAAAAACAAAAATTAGTTTTTTATTGAAAGAAACTGATTTGGAAAAATGTTATTTTGTTATTTTTATTACTTGTATAAATTATTGTGATTTTGCTTTTAAAATACCAAAATTTCCACTTAACTTCATATTTTGGTCCTTCTGATGATTTTTAAATATTAACTGATCATTTGATCAGTTACTTGGTACTTGAATTGACTTTTTACCAAATACTTTTTTACTTCAGTCATTTCTTGGGCGCCTCCTTTCGCTGTAAGCTGATAAAACATGTTACTCTGGTAATATTTTGGCTCCTCTGCCCTCCTGAGTGAAAGTGTTTCCTGTTTTAGCGTGTCGGCCTCTGGCCTGCTGTCGGCACCAACTAGTCTCACTCTCTGCGATGGACTCGTTCCTCCCAACATCAGAGCCACCATCTTAACCTCAGCTTTCTTTTTTTGCACCTTTCCACTCAGATGATGTCTACCTGAAATAGCTCTGGCACTTAAACCTCGCTGCGCAGAGCGAGGGGGGTGAAGTGTGTCTGGAAATTAAAACATGTGAAAGAGGTGGTCCAAAAATAACACGGAGCTTCTCTTTCTCCATCAGTTTCGGCGGCGGGGGATACAGATGTTGCAGCAGTCGCGTCTCCGTGCCGACTGCTGCGCTGCAGCTTGCCGTCCCACCGCTGCTGCAGAGATGCTGTCGCCTGTGTGATTTATCGCCGTGTCCTTGTGTGTGTTTTAATGTCATTGAACTTCGGCGTGCGCGTTATTGATCGGTCGACCAATCAGAGCCCACCTCCCCGTCTTCTGGAGGAAAACTCCACCTGTTTCATATTCATCCCTGTGTTGTCTTTTAGCTCCATCTCTCCGTTTTCTGTGTTGTCATCCCCCTCCCTCCATCTCTGTCTGCTTTATATTCATCTCTCCATTGAGCCTCGCTCACTCTTCTCCTCTTTCTCTCCCAGATTATTAATATTAATACCTCTTCTTTCCTCTTTTTTCCCCAACTACTGATCTCTTTTCTGCTCCTTCCACTATTTATACCTCCATTCCTTTCACCCAGCCTTCCCTCCATCTGTCTCCATCTCCATTTCTTTCTTCTTGTGTCTCTCTCTCCGCAGCTGTTCAGTATTCATCTATTACTGTACTGTTGATAATTCCCTCCTCTGCCTGCAGCCATACAGTCATCTATCAGATTAATAATCCTTCTCTTCTTCACAATCTCTGCGCCCCTTCCTCGGGATGCTCAGCGTGTCGGATGGGTTTGTCCCATCATTACAACCATCATCATTAATAACCAAATGCCCTTATTTGGGGTTATTGGGGTCTAAATAACCTGCAGGGGGAGCATTCTTGACCGCTCATCTATTAGCGGTAATGTGCAGCGGGCTTTTCGGCGCCGTCCTGCGGGCCCCGGAGCCTTCAGCGCCGCGCTCACACAGGAACGCGATTAGCATTTTGGTCTGCTGCGGGGAAAATGCCACAGGATTGGGCAGGCTTATTGTTTTCAGGGTTCAGACCTTTTAATAAGTCTGAGTTTAATTGCAGTTGATAAGTGTGGCATGTTCGCGCATCAATCCATCATTGTCGTATTAATTGTTATACCTTGGTATAATTAGTGTTAACAAATGAGAGCGGGGCAGAGATGGCTGGAAGCCGCTACCTCACCCTGGTGATGTTATTAATGGCTCTCAGAGTTGGGACCAAATGTCTCGTTGCACCCTGTCAGCACCGTTATGTTTGGCTTTTTAACTGATGGTTTGTTCACAACCTCATATTTCATTATTTTTAGTAATTGAAAACAGCAGATTTTCTTTAAGTTCTTCATTTCAAGCCAATATTCCTGATTGATGCAGATGATTCTTCAGTCGGTTCATCAACGCTTGTGTTAGAGATCCTAAACGGGACCAACTGTTCAAACGTTTTGCACGTTTCTGTACTTCCACTTGGATCTCAACTGCTTAAAAAAAACACCCAGAAGTTTTTTGGCAATAAGTTCAAGTTTTTTGGTTTCTGGAAAATTAGTTGGTCCAAAAACCCCAGCGAAGCCCACCCCGTTACCTAGCAACCCCAGCAGAATTCCACCCGTTACCTAGCAACCCCAGCAGAGTTCCACCCGTTACCTAGCAACCCCAGCAGAGTTCCATCTGTTACCTAGCAACCCCAGCAGAGTTCCACCCGTTACCTAGCAACCCCAACAGAGTTCCACCCGTTACCTAGCAACCCCAGCAGAGTTCCACCTGTTACCTAGCAACCCAAACTGAGCTCCAGCTCATTTGGTCAACTGGTTTTATCACTGTGTTCGCTGTACAATGGCTGCTAGAAAAGACAAGTGTTTCGTTGTTGACTTACCATCCAGAATCCCTTGCTACATTCTAACTGGTTGTGCAGAAGGCCCCACTTTTGCTTTTAAAAGTTGTATGGTTGTATAATTGTGCATTTGTTTGCAACCATGTTCGAGTGTGAGTGTAAACTTTGATTTGGGAGCGTAGCCAGCAGCAGCGTATTTGTGTTTAAAGGGACAATACACACTAAAACATTATGAACTGAGCAGACTAAAATCTGATTATCTAAGAATGATTTTGTAAAATATATATATATAATAAACATGCTTTGTATAGAACATGCATCTATCCTAACAAGGAAGCATAATAGGTCACCTTTAAAATAGTTACAATACAAAACTTGGCATTTCAAAATATCCTTCAATTTATTTTACACATAAACTAAAAGTCAGTCCAGTTATGAATGTACCTCAACTTATCAAGAGATTGAATCTTATATTATTGAGTCATCTTCTGATGGTCTCAGACCTGTGAATATTTCATCCATGAATGCTTATAGCTGCTTATTTTAATAGTTCAAGCATAAAATATAACTTAATTTTTTATATTCACCCAGTTCAAATCCATTAAAGGAATGGCAGGTTATGGCATGGTGAGCAATAACATGTTTCCTTATTTAAAAAGTAATTGAATTATTTGACTATTTCCATATTGTAATGTCTTTCTAGTATTAGTTAGTAGTTTAATGAAAAATCTGCAGAATGGGACATTTTTTTATCTGATGAATCAATTAATCATCAGAATAATTGATATAGTAATCAATTCCTGATAATTAATTTTAGGAATTGATATTTCAGGAATTGATTAGACTTCAAATACTTTGTCCAAATTAGTTACAGTCTTAATATGGATAAAATTTAAATTTTAAAAATACTTTGATAACATGGTAAACAGAGACAATAGAATCTATTTTTTAAAGTGCAAAGAAGTTATTTCAGAGCAAAATTAAGCAAAAATCTTTTTCAGAATAGAGAAACTACAACAATTTAAGAGGTAATCAGATATAATAAATTCAAAAATCAGTGAATAATAAATAAAAATTTGCCAACAGGTGAATCTGTGACCACTGAGCCATAAACATACGAGATCAACTGCAGCTGTTATTTCTGATCAGTTTCATATAATCTGACTTTAATTTAGCCTGATGGTTGTATTTTTTATATTGTTCTCTGGAAAAACCAGCCATTTTTCTGCAGAGACTCCATGAGTTATTTTCTCCTTCTTTAATAGTTTCGGGTTGAATTAATGATGCTCATCCATGTCGGGATGGATTCTCTTTAATGTTCACTTCAGTCAGAAAAACCACATGTTTCCTATTTACTCTGCATGTTTTGTTGTCTAGACCTTTTAACAATTAGATGCACCAGAATCCTCTTGCTGCGCGATGGGATTTGATTACTGGCAGAATATCTGTTCAGGGATTATGTGGGATTTGATGTGAGCAGCGCCACAGAACTTCTAATACTTCTGACAGATTTTTCTTGACAATCCCTCCCCTGATAAGCTATACTGTAGATGTCTTGGTATTGTTTGTTTTGTTCGATGTGTGCTGGTGAAGACACAAAGTGCAGTTTGTCTCTAATATCTGCTTCTCTCTTTCTCTTTGTTTTTCTCATCGCAGTAACTCCTGGGCTCTTCTCACTTCACAAAACGCCTCACTCAAATCTCCTGACAGCCCAAGGAGGAAAAAAGAGCAGCATCTGTTTATCTGCATACTTCTATGTTCAAGAAACAGGAGGAGGAAACAGAGACTGACAGAGGACAAATGAGATCTCGGAGGATGTGGAATTAGAGGGAACAAATTGATACTGGAGGACCGAAGGGGAAGTGAACCACAAATCCACCGACGTGGAGCCACCTCACCTGTATCTCCGGATTAAAGAGCGGGGTCATGTCCCAGTTGCCATGCGCATTGCCACGCTGACCTGCCTTCCCGGCCCTTCCCCCTTCCTCTTTCTATTGGTCCATCTGCTCCTGCGGCTCCTTCTCATCCTCCACGGGCCGGAGTTAGCGGGAGCCGCCTCCACCTGCCCTTCCCTCTGCACGTGCTCCAACCAGGCCAGCCGGGTCATCTGCACCAGGCAGAACCTGGAGCAGGTGCCCGAAAGCATATCAGTCAACACGCGATACCTCAACCTGCAGGAGAACTCGATACAGGTAAACACCGCCGAAACCAGGTCGCCTTTGAGCGAACGTATGGAGACAACGGATGTTGCCTTTTGATTTGACTGATGGTTTTCACACAGCGACCAAATATTTCAGCTAAAGTTCATATTTGTCCCTCAGTTTTATGTAAACAGCAGTAGAGGCTCCTCCCTTTCCATGAAAAAGGCGGGAATCACCATAGCAACCAAATACATGTTTGTTTTTCCTTCCATCCATTTTCTTCACCCTTGTCCCTTATTGGGGTCGGGAGGGCTGCTGGTGCCTCTCCAGCTTCGTTCCGGGCGAGAGGCGGAGGTCACCCTGGACTAAATAATAAACTTTTTCAATATGTGTCACAAACAGTGCAGTTGTTGAAGGCTCCTCCCCTTCCATGAAAAAAGCGGGAATCGCCATAGCAACCAACTACCCATTTGTTTGTTACAAATTTTTACACAAAAATTTGGTTCAGTTGGGGACAAATATTGCAACATGTGTTACATTTTCAGCTGCTGCGGTTCTCTTTCACACTGTTATGTGTCAGACCTGTTCCCGTCCTCGCCTGTGGTGGCGCTAAAGAACCACTAACCAAAACGACACAAAAAGAAGACAGAGCGTAACTTCCATCGTCACAAAATGTAAACAAAACTGGAGCAGTGTCAGACTTTAGCGGTTGTAGCACTAGCGGAACAAGTCAGCGTCGGGCCGGGGGACGGGGCCAATCACCGGGCCCCTAACCAATCACCGGGCCCCTAAGGAATCACCGGGCCCTTTACGTGGAGTGAAACTGAAACTGTTGAGCAGGAGGGGGAGGGGGGGTGTATTTAACATTAAATACACCCTTCTCAACAGGTGAGGGCGCACTTTCTATGTCTATAATCACATATTTCAATGACTTGAAACCATTCCTCCCTCCCTGGCACCTCCAGGCCCAGGCCCCCATCTGGCCCGGTTTGGGGGGCAGCAGCCCCCCTAGCCCCCCATATAGCTCCGCGCCTGGGTTGTAGGATTTCTCTCCTATCTTTTTTAAGTAATTTCTCCTGCTGGCACTAACCTACCATGTTTGTTTTGGTTGTATTTACCCAGAATGCCCTGCAGTATTGTTCTCTTCCTGCTTTTGGAGCGGTATCCGGTCCACTTGGCATGAAGCATTTGATTTATGCCAGAGTTCACTTCAAACAAACCTAGACTGAGGTTTATAGTCGGACTATAAACCTGATTATGCATTCACACCTCCACAAATGAACTGGACCTTCAAAGCAAAGAAAATAAAGTTTTATTAAGGAGGACTGAACATAGCTGGTGTGAACACACCCTACATTTTCAACAAATACCAGGCAACATCGATCTGCAGTTTGTGAACAAGTTCCTTCTATTTAACAAGAAACAACGTAAATCTTTGTGTCATCGTCCTGTTTACTTCCTAACCTTAAAGTATTTGTACTTTGACTGTGAAAGGTTCTTGCACGCTTATATTTTTTTTTAAAGACATTGGAGAAAGAGGTTAAAATGATAGAAAAGGACACAGGCGTCTGCTGAACTGAGGGAATATTTTATGAAACCAAAGCCAGACTCCCTTCCACAACACGAAGCAGCTTTTGTATGCATTACCAATTTATCTGGAGCGCCAGGATGGTGTGTGTGGCTGCAGGACTGCAAGGCTGGATTGTTTAACCTCAGACATATATATATATATGCACAGAGCATACATTCAGTTTCTTCATATGTGAGGAAACTGAATTTCCGCTCAGTTGATTCCTCTGCAGTTTTCTTGTTGTTGTAATTGGATTCATCCTCATGTTGCTGACAGAGTTTTGTTCTTTTGTGGTTTTTAGATTAGTTTCCGTTACATTTTATCTCCTCTAATGAAAACCCACGAATATCCTGGAGATTGTTAAATTTTTCCACAGCATCACTGGTAATGTTGGAGAAAACGTCTTATTAAACATTATGTGATGTTAACGGAGCATAAATGGGACATCACGCCACTCGATTTAGACACTGAGGTTTAGAGGGAAGCTGTTAACAAGCAGGCGAGAAATAAAGAAATAATAATAACTGTATTTATTGCATCTTGTTTTCAGCCCAGAAAATTTGATTCGGTTTGCCGTATCCTGCAGCTCCACTTGAAATGATTAAAAATCTAAAAATGTTTTAACACCTGAAGGCATCCTAGATTCAGTGGCTTATTTTTTCCTCCACTGAGTACCCTGAGAGTAAAGCCTTGACAGCTTCCACCCCCTCTTAACATCCTCACCCTCCTTCCTCTCGCCTCCTCCTCTCGCTGCCTATCACCCTCCCTTCTTCTGCTCCACATACTGAAAAAGCGGCGCTCCGACTCAGGACACACGCATAATAAACCGGAGAAGATTTCAGGCTCTTCCTTTCAGCTCCTCTAACTTACTCTGTGTCTGACTTCTCTCCAGCCGGATCTGCACAAACGCTCGTCATTGTGTTTCCAGGAAGCATTTCATTTGTGCCGCGATATTGTGAAACGTTCTCCAGACTTAGAGGAGCGCCGTTTGGAGCTGAAGGCCTAATTCTGCCTCCTTTGTGGATGTAAATAGGTCTGGTTGTTTCTGACGTGGTCAGGCGTTCCTGGTCTGTTAACATTGGCTGTTACACTGTAAAAACACAAAGGCTCTCCAAGTCATTTTGGTCTAGTTTCTACAGCAAATATCTTGAAATAATTATTTCCCTACAATCATGGGGAAATTGTCTTGTTATAAGTTAAATAATCTGCCAGTGGAACTAGAACTTTTTCATGAATATTAAAGAGTTATTGGCTTAAAACGAACTCGTATATCTTACTGAAAAGTTACTCGTATGTTATTTTTGTCTTATTTAAAGTGTGCTGAGGTATTTGCACTGGAAACTAGACCAACATTTTGTGTTCTTGCAGAGTGGGAAAGCCTGCCGCAATAATTAATTAATCATTCATGGTTTCAGTTGTTTGTGGTGTTTCACTGCAAAAGCACAAAATCTTTCCAAGTGTTTTTTACCAAGTGAATAATTTCTTACTTTTAATGAAAAAGGTACTTTTTCATTTAACCGGATAATAATCTGCCAATGAAACTTTTTCATCAATATTAAGGAATTATTTTTTTAAAAATGCTCCTAAATCTGAAAAGTTACTTTTAAGCTCATTTTGTCTTATTTCAACTGTTTTAACTTATTTACTTTACAAACTAGACCAAAGTTACTTGGTGAGATTTTGTTTTTGCAGCTTTACTTTCTTTTTCATTTATCATTTTTGCTTGTTGTGTTTTATTCTGGATTTCTAAAATGTTTTCCAGTTCCAACTTTTACGTGTTTTGTGAAAAATTAAAGTAAAACTTTGTGTTTTTGCAGTCTGCTGAGACTGCTGATTCCTTCTCGCCTTCAGTTTTCTATTTGTACGGTAATAAGCAGCTCAAAGTTAGTTTTATTTTCTCTGCAGCCAGCAGAAGTTTGGACACACCTACTCAGTCTGAATTAATGGCCACAATTAACCCGAGTGTGGGCAGCGGGGAGGAAGGCCGACACGGTCACTGTCACTCCGCCTCGGCCGACACGCTGCTGATTTGCTGCGTCAAAGTGCCGTTTTTATGTGAGAAAAGCAAACTATAAAACTTCATTTGTTTGCAATCTTTAAAACGACACGAAGGGCTCTTTGTAGCGAAAATGTATTGATTTGGATTTTACTGCCTCACTATTTATCAGCATTAAGGAGGTTAATAAAAAAAACTCTCAAGTACAAGTAAGGTACTCCTAATTTGACTGAAACTAACTAAACGTTATTCAAGTTGAAATTCTTGAGAAAAAATAGAAAAAACAAGGAAATCTGGTGTTATTTATGTAAAAAGGTGGTGAGAATATTACCTTTAAATTCATGAATCACAATCAAAACTTCAGGTTTCATCAGTGAAGCAGTTTTGCATATTCTGCTTAAGTATGCTCATGTCGATTCCTCCTCGGGCGAAGGCTTGTGAAGTTCATCCATGATGACGTTGTTGCTGTGCGAGCGCTGAGCAATGCCTGACCTTTTGCACATGCACTACACAAAGGTCAAGTTTGTGTGTGGTGGCGGCCGCCTGACGAATGCGTCGCCTGGCTGGGCACGGCTTCACAGCGCGAGTCGCGGTGAGCCGCTCAGCGGGGGTCCAGTTACAGTCCACAGGCGCTCAGGAAATTAACGCAAAAACAGAAAACATTGTGCAAAAAAATTAAACAGAAGTATAAATGTCTAAATGAGGTAAAATATCAAGAATTAAACTGAACTTCTGTCACAAATAGTGAGATAAATTTCATATTTGTTAGCTAAAACTCGTCCTGCTGGAATAGTTTTTAGCTAAAATGCATAGGAGGGAAAAAGTAAAGCAAAATTTGGGATAAACAAATAAATTTAGTTAAAGTTTTGCCCTTAAAGGCAATTTTAAATATAAAAAATGTACCATGTTTGAGCGTTCAGCTGATCAGTACACTGTATCTATATTTCACTTTAACCAACTCTGTTGAGTTGAAACTTTAGATCAACAAAAATTATTTATTTTTCAGAATGTCAGATATTTATTTATTTATTTATTAAGTTTACATACATTTCCTCGTTTCCTCATTATTTGCAGTTTTGTTTTGTGACCAGGCAAAAAACTTTTAGCAAATCAAGCTAATGAGATGTTTTTGTCACCATGACTTTTTCTGTAAAACTGCTCTTCTATGTAAAAAAAATAATTTAAAATCATTCACTTGCCTTTTGCTTCATGTAATAGTAAGAATTTATTATGCAACCTTATTTGCTGACAAAAACTGATGAGTTTTATCTGTTTTAATTTTTTTTTTCTTTCACTGAAAGGAAATGTTTGAGTCCCCAGAAATTTCAGCTTTGTTAGACATTTATCCATCTGTTGAAGGGTCTTAAACTTATTTTAATAACTATTTTTGTAAATTACATGTTGTCATATTTTCAGTAATTCTCATTTCTTCTGTCCCTCCAGGTCATCAAATCCGACACCTTCAAGCAGCTGAGGCACCTTGAAATCCTCCAGCTATCCAAGAATCAGATACGCCAGATTGAAATCGGGGCATTCAATGGCCTCCCTAACCTCAACACGCTGGAGCTCTTTGACAACCGCCTCACGTTGGTGCCAACACAGGCCTTTGATTACCTCAGCAAGCTGCGGGAGCTGTGGCTGCGCAACAACCCCATTGAGACCCTCCCGAGCTATGCCTTCAACCGAGTGCCCTCCCTGCGTCGCTTGGACCTGGGGGAGCTCAAAAAGTTGGAATACATCTCGGATGCAGCCTTCGTGGGCCTCGTCAATCTACGGTACCTGAATCTGGGCATGTGTGGGCTCAAAGACATTCCTAAGCTGACGCCTCTTGTGCGTTTGGAAGAGCTGGAGTTGTCGGGGAACCGTCTGGATATTATTCGCCCGGGATCCTTCCAGGGTCTGGTGTCTCTTCGGAAGCTGTGGCTTATGCACTCGCAGGTTTCCGCCATTGAGCGCAATGCCTTCGACGACCTGAAAAACCTGGAGGAGCTTAATCTGTCCCATAACTCACTGCGCTCCCTGCCTCATGATCTTTTCACACCCCTTCACCAGCTGGAGAGGGTGCACCTCAATCATAATCCCTGGGCCTGCAACTGTGATGTACTTTGGCTTAGTTGGTGGTTGAAGGAGACGGTGCCCAGCAACACCACCTGCTGTGCCCGATGCCATGCTCCTCCACTACTCAAGGGCAAATACATTGGGGAACTTGACCAGAGCCACTTCACCTGCTTTGCTCCTGTCATTGTAGAGCCCCCTACCGACCTCAATGTCACTGAAGGGATGGCTGCTGAGCTGAAGTGTCGCACAAGTACCTCCACAACGTCAGTTAACTGGATTACGCCTAACGGCACACTGATGACCCATGGGTCTTATCGGGTGCGGATATCCGTTCTTCACGACGGCACACTGAACTTCACAAACGTCACCCTGAGGGATACGGGACAGTACACCTGCATGGTCACCAACGCTGCTGGAAACACCACAGCTACCGCCATTCTCAACGTGTCTGCTGCTGATGCCAGTGTCAACTACACCTATTTCACCACCGTTACTGTGGAAACAGATAACGGAGGAGCTAATGATTATGCACAGGTTTCCATTGACGAGACCAGCATTCCCATTCCTTCGGACCTGTTGCCAGAAGTGGTTCCTACCACCGCCTCCTCTCTGGCTGGCGGCTGGTCGTCCTCCTCTCCCCGGACAACTCAACCCACGTTCACTGTGCCGTTCACGGAGCCGGGATTCTCTGGCCTGGACGATGTGATGAAGACCACCAAGATCATCATTGGCTGCTTCGTAGCCATCACCTTCATGGCAGCAGTGATGCTGGTGGTGTTCTACAAGCTGAGGAAGCAGCATCAGCTGCACAAACACCACGGCCCCGCTCGCGCCATTGAGATCATCAACGTGGAGGACGAGCTGGGACCCGGGGCAAGTGGCCGGGGCAGCGGTATCTCCGGAGGATCCACTGTGACACAGAGCGCGGGCGGTGGAATAGGCGGGAGCCAGAGCCTTCGTTTGCACCACCCGGAGATTGTGAACCTACCCAACCTGGCACGATCGGATCACCTCAACCACTACTACAAAACACATCACTTCAACAGCAACATGATGGGCCTGGGAATGGGCACAGGGTCAGGAGTGGGCCTCAACAACAACAACAACCCCTCGCCGTGCTCTCAGTCGCAGAGCATATCCTGCTCCCAGGTCCCATCCAGCACCGGTGGGGGTACGTCCACTTGTGGCACCCTGCCCTCCACCGTAGCCCTGCCTCAGCTGGGTCTACACAGCTCTCTGAAAGGCCTGATGGGAAAAGGCCAGAATGAGCCGCTGCTTTTTAAGAGTGGCTCAAAGGAAAATGTGCAAGAGACTCAAATCTAAAAAGGTTTGAGGTAAGACAGAGTAGATGTTAAAGAGAGACCATTTGAGAGTGATTGTAGCCCAATGTCCTTAGGGACAATCTTTAGAAAGGCTCTACATAACCTTTATTTTGTGGTGGCCCTTTGTTAACAGATAGTAAGACAAAAGGAGACAGTAGACCAGTCCCACAAACAGCATTTGCACAGTCCCAAATGTCAGAATTACTCATTGTGTGCAGCGTGATACGGTCTTTGCCAAAGCTCGAGATCAAGCCTTTTCTCTCAGCGGACAGATGTGAACAATGCACGCGTGCGGCGAGCCCTTCAAGGATGTATACAGATTGCTTCGTACATTTCCAGATGCATTCAGTGTATATATTTGGAGGGAGACGTGATAATGGCCATTGAACACGTTGTCAGATTAGTGTTTGGCAAAGCCAGGGAACAAACAATGATTTGTGCGAGCGGGCGGTCCCAGGTTTTCAGAGGAGGCGACATGAGAGCAGAGCAGCAATGCCGCTTGGAATATCGGAGGAACAAGAAGTGGTTTTGCTCTTCGCTTTATCACGGCTTTTCAATTTTACACCTTACTGGTTACTGTCTTCTTTGGGAGAGGGGAAATATCACGAAGGAATGAAGGACAAGATTAAGGCGATACGAAAAAAAAAAAACTGAAGATACATATTATATATACCGTAAATATATTTTCATTCAAATAAATAAATTATGAAAAATCTTTATCAAGCAAATGAGTGACCACTACGACGACTGAAGAATATATATATTTAAAAAAAAAAGTTTTAAAAACATGCCCTGTCGTTTTAGTAGACCAACCCCTGGTTACTACTTTTCCGAACTGCTCTTCCTCTGGATAAACGTGAAACAGCGGAGTTACAACGCAAACCTGGCAAAAACAAAAAAAAAAAAAAACAGAAATTATTTTGGTGTTGACTTTTTTCGTAGCCGTTTTCCCTCCTGCCTACAGAAACAGGGTCTTTGAGAACGGAAATGTTCTGCTGTCTGCTGCAAAACCACAAACGCATCGAATATGGTGGCACTAATGATAATCCTGACGGTAATAATGATAACAAATTTAGCTTTATTTGTCATCAATGCATTTAAAATGATGAAACATTGGAATAATTTGACATGCTAATGACATTAATGTTACTGTGCTATCATTATTGCTCACGTGAGTATTATTGTTACTGCACAGATGGCCGAGAAAAGACGTTTTTCATTCGTACATGACGCTGATCTCAGTGGGCAGATTTAAGCAAACTCATCAGCAGGAATTGACCCGGCTCGTAAAATGGCTTCCTCGACCCCGGTTGACCCCGGTTGACCCCGTCCGATGGGACCCTCATGCTGTCTGACATTACGGACGAAGACTGCACCTTTTTGCAGAGTGGATTTGATGGCAGCAGGGGGCGAAAATGGACGGACATTTTTTTAAAAAGGTAAGAGACGCTGGTCTGCTGGAGGCTGAGATGCATTTAGTGCAGAATTCAATGGAGGGTGAATTTTTTTCTAAAGAAAAAGGACAACTAAATGAAAAAAAATATAGAATCTTATAGATCTCTTTTAAAAAAAAAATGAAACAGAATTATTATCAGTGTTTTTCATTTTTGGTTTTTATCTAGTTTGATTTTATTTTATTTTTTAAATCACGTGTTATCTTTATTGTAATATTGTTATTATTATTATTAGCTGAATACGCTGAAAGATGTTCTGTTAGCAGCGGTCACTTTGAAAAATTAAAAAAACTTGGCACATAAAAAAAAGGCAGTTGAAGTTTGTGAAAATTCGGTGGCTGTTTCCTTTAGTTATTTTTTATTTTTCGTCACCCTCTGATCAGCTCTAATCGTTGTATCACTGTTTGTGTCCCTGTAGCGAATGTGGTTATTTTTTTATTTAGTTTTTTTCTGTTTACATTTAGTTTCTGCACAGAGGGACAGGAAAAAAAAAAGGCTCGCCGTGTACATTTGTGAATGTCATTGCTGACCGTAGTGCTCAGAGCGTGACTCTGCTATGTCAACGCCTCGTTGCCGTGACAACGCACTAATGCGCCAACTGGCGTCTGCCCCCCGTTCACCCACTTGTTTGTCGGATCCTCTGAAAGGCGCTGCGTCTCGCGGAGCCGGCCCGTGTTCCTTCAGCGGCAGCAAATCAACCTCAGCATTAGAGCCATGTCCTCATGCTAAACACCCTCCGCTCTTCCTCTTCCTCCCTCTCTTCCTCCTCATCCTGCCATCAGGTTTCCCTGGCAACTGTTGCTGCTGCGACAGCCCCTTATCACAGCGTCTTGATTTGGGTTTTGAATGCTAAGCAGATGAGAGCAGACAGTTCAGAACTTCAGGTTTTTTAAACCATTCCCATTTCACACCAATATATTTTAGCAAGCCGCTAACTCTCGTACATTTACTTGAAGATGTAGCCACAATACTGCATTAGCTGCCTTAAAGTCACACCCAGGTGGAAAAACTGAATGGACTAAAATCTGAAGACAAGTTCAGTTCAGACAAAGAAATCTTGCGAATATCATCCTCTAAATCTTTACTTTTTGTCACTTGAGCATCACATTTATTTTCATAAATGCTTAAGGTTACAGTGGTACAAAGCTAGCTGGGCTAACCCTAAAGCACAAGTCATAAATATTAGTTCTGCTAAAGAGCCGTACCAACATGGTATTTAGCAGAAGCTAATGCTAAAGCACTAATCATAAATATTAGTTTAGCTAATGCTATAGCACAATACCAATATGGTAAGTAGCAGTAGCTAATCCTATGACATTAATCATAAGCATTGGTTTCACTAGCTTAAGCACTATATTAACTTTAGAACAAGCTAATGCTAAAGCACTGCTAAACATTATTTCCACTAGCTTAAGTGCTTTATAAAGCCATGGTTTTTAGCAAAAGCCGATGCTAAAATGCCAAACTCAGCTGTGGTGACACCCATCTTGTGTCAATGTCACTTTTGTCGCCCACTACAGGATCAAATGAGTTATTACACACCTACCTGTGCGGTTGCTCTTCAGGAAGTGATTCTTTGGAAATCATGGTTTCAGTTTTATAGTTGTTGAGAGTTGCTAAATGTAGCAGAACATTAACAGATTTTTACACTATTTACTGTAGAACTACAGCAATGCATTCTGGGTACAGAATAAATATCTAAGTTTCTTCTCGTGTGGGAAGAGAACCCAAATATAGCACTCAAGTAAGAGTAGCACTATTTAAACATATTTTTACTCAAGTAAAAGTAAAAAAGCATTTTGTTAAAAGTCCACTCAAGTACTGAGTAACTAATTATCAATCATTTCGTATTTAAAAATTACATCCAAAATATAGTTATGTAAAAATTTTGAAAATAAATCCTATAATTAACATAATTATAAAATGGCAAATGAAGGCAAAAGAAAAAGAAAATCCATATCAGTTTCTTTCGATGTGAAACTTTAACAGAATCTGCAGGTCTGTGTGTCTGTGTCTGGTGAATTTTTGGTTAAAAAAGTGGATAGAAAATCCAGAAATTTTACTCAAGAGTAGAAATACTTCATAATAAAACCATTCAAGTAAAAGTAAAAAGTACAACATAGTAAAAGTACTCCTAAAAGTAATTTCTTTTTTTCAAAACTTTCCTCAAGTAAATGTACCCAACTCTACAACTCCTGAGTGAGTGCAGGTGAGATGCTGTCTACTCCTAAACTCTCCGCACAACCCCACTTCAAAACATTTTAATTTGCATGTTCCCCGCTCCATTGCTAAACAAATTTATGCACCTTACACTTGTGATTAACACTCATTCTCTGCACAAGCCATTAGCATTTCCTTCTCCCAGCACAGGGGATACAAGCCCCCCCTCCCCCCCAAAGTTATTTCCATATTCATCTAACTGTGTGTGCAAATAACAGAAATTATCAGGCGGGCACGCTCCTGGGGAAGGATACGTGTGTAGCTTTCTGTCAGTATTTGTGCGCATCACAGGCTAAAAACGCGGTTTGGGCCGTGGACTCGTGCCCCGGCAGCTGCAGTAGCTGATGGCGTCTGTAAGCGGCGGGCAGCCCCCTCAGGCGCCTCTGAAGTGGCACAAACCAGAGGCTGTGTTATTGAGGCTGGAGACACGCAGTCACATTGCTGCAGTGTCTGAGTCACGGAGCAGCGAACACGCTCCAAACAATCTAATGGAAATGCTGTGTTTGCCGTGCAGGAAGGGCCGCGCGTTCAGGGAAGAGGCGGAGAATCGCCAGGATTTAGGTGTTTGTTGCAGGAATGAAAACAAACCTGTTGTGCTGCTGTGTGAGGCGGAGGAATCTGAACGATTAGAGGTGTTTACGGCAGAAAGATGCTGCATTTGAGGTTTCAGGTGGCCTGTAAGGGAGGAGGGGCGCTGAGACCTCCATTTTAGATCCCAGCTCGCTCTCTCTGCTTCGGGCTAATTTTTATGATCCTCTCACTGACACTTTAAGTAAGGACAGGATATTTTTCCACTGCTTAAGCTGCTCCTCCTGCTCTGCCTCTGCACAGAGTCGGATAATAACTAGTTACATTTACTCAGTTACGTTCAGCTGAGTAACTTCTGGAAAAATATTTACTTTTTACTTTTACTTGAGTCATTTTATTATGAAGTATTTCTACTCTTAAGTAAAATTTCTGGATTTTCTACCCATTGAATGAAAAACAGACATGTTTTAATCAAAATTCACCAGACAGACACACACTTGCAGTTTAGAGCTTTTTTATATAGAAAAGAAAAAAACGATTTGTAGAAATTTCTTTGGCCTGATGTTATTTTATTTTTTTGTTGCTTATATAAATTATTGGCATTTTGTTCCTTAAAATACCAAAATGTCCACTTAACTTTATATTTTGGTCTGTCTGTTGATGTAATTTTTTAAACATTAAATGATTGATCATGTGATCAGTTAATCTGTACTTTTTACCAAATACTTTTTTACCATTACTTGAGTAATTTCTTGGACAGATACTTTTTAGTTTTACTTGAGTAAAATTATGTTGAAGTAGAGCTACTCTTATTTGAGGAATATTTACCAGGTTTCTGTGGAGCACAAATGAGCAGTCAGCGTCTTCCTAGCTAAGTCGTTGCCTTCCAATGCAATTGTCTTTGATTCTCATCTCCCTGCTGCACCGTCTGGGATTTCCCCCATTCAGCTTGATTTCTCTGGCAGAATTTCAACCAATCAGTGAACACCAGTTTTGATGTCAGCTTTCTGCGCTGATTTAAAATTTTAGTCTGCCTGTAGTTTTAGCGATGGCAGCGGAGAAAGTGAAATATGGAATTAGCATTAGCTGTGTTTACACTGACCATAAAATTGCACAAATTGGAATTATGAAAATAAATTTGCTTCATGAAAACCCGGCAATTTGTTTTAGTCTTTTGAGGGTAGATATAATTTGAATTGAAGTTAGCGTTTTAACATTAGCTTCTGCTAATTATAGTGTTTAACGTTTGCAGAGCTGTTTATGGTTAGTGGTGTAGCTTCAGCAGAAGTATATTTATAATTAGTGCTTTGGCAATGTCATAATGAATGTTTATTATTAATGCTTCAGTATTAGCAGAATTAATGTTCATGATTAGCAATTTAGTGTTAGCAATGCTACTGTTTATGAATAGCACTTTAGCATTAGCAGAATTAATGTTCACTATTAGTACTTTACCACTAGCAGAACTAATGTTTATGATTATAACCACAGCATTAGTGGAACTAAAGTTTATAAGTACTGCTTCAGGCTAGCAGAGTAAATGTTTATGGTTAGCACTTTAGCATTAGCAGAACTAATGTTTCTCATTAGCAGCTTAGTTTTAGAAGAACACATGCTTATGGTTATTGCTTTAGCATTAGCTGAACTAATGTTAATGATTAGCTTTTTAGTGTTAGCAAAACTAGTGTTTATGGTTGTTGCTTTGGAGTTAGCAGCTAACGTTTTAGCTAGCAGGCTCACCACTGGTGTTGACCCTGTTGTTAGTCATAACCTTGTGTATGAAAATGATCTGAAGCTGCTCCCTTACAGTCGGTGAGGTAATCTGAGATGTGGTCGCGTTCCTCCAGGCTCGCTCTGGTCAGCAGCGCCACAAACCCAGCGCCGTGTTGGTCCCTGAGGGCCGCTCTGCACACATGTTAACCTCGGCTCTACCAGCCCTCTGTAAGCCCTGCACAACTTAATTTCTTTTTCGACACCCCCCCCCCCACCCTCCTTCCTCTTTAAAAATAGCAGTGAAGCGATAGCAGAGCTTAATGCATTATTGATACATATGGTGTCAATGATGCATGTGTTGAGGCACCGGCGCTAATTTTCTCCACATTGCTGGGGCCAAGAGCATCAAACCGTCTGTAATTTATATGCGTCGTTATTGCTATTATTTTTCACAGCCCCATCAGGAAGCGCGTTGGAAGCCAAATGTTGCAGCTTCTCTTCTCACATGACGGCTGCTGTGACTCTGAGACGTGCAGGAGTGTTTTCTGTGCCACTGTGTCACCTAGCAGTCACCATCCCTACGCCAAGCCGTCTTATCATAAAATCTGCTTCGACACACTTCCAATCCAGATTTCTGAAATTGGTTTATGACTATTAGACCTACTATAAAATTAAAATAACTAATTATATTTTGACTAAAACAAATAGCTAACTCTAATTAATTACATTCTGACTAGTATAAATGACACCATTAAGTTTAATGGAAGCTTTAATTCAATTAATCTGCAATTAAATCATGACTAGTTATAAGGTCAATTTAAGATATTGCTTTTCATTCTGACTAGTCATAATTCTAAAAAAAGGTCTTAAATGTATTTTAGATACATAAATAGATTAGACTGTTCAAGTTAAATTGCAGATGTCTTGAAAGCAAATAATAAGGCAAAACTAATTTTGACTACTCAGATTTCCTCTAAAACTATATTTAGAGGAAGTCTGAGTAAAGTTCCCATTATTTTTAATGGCAGCTTTTCTATTTCAGATTTCTTAAAATAACATTCTGGGGAGTCAAAATTGCATTTTTGATATGTTAAATAAATATTTTGATTTATTTAGTCAAAACATCACAGATTTATGTAGAACCTTTTGTATTTCAATAAGACAATAAAAAAATAGAAAAAAGGTTTTTGTAAATATTTTCAAAGTGCATCATGTTTGTCAGAAAAATATGAAATTATTCGCCAGATTTCTGAAGCGGTCCCCAGGTTTACAAAGTTTTGCATCGTCTTCGTCTTCCATTTTTCTACGTTGTAATATTTTCTGACAATTTTGGGCAAGGAAACCAAAATTCTGCAGGCAGTGGTTTGGACAGCTCAGTGGCAGCAGAAGGGGCGTACACGCATCTTAATTCAGATACATAATGTTATTTTGACCAGTCATTATTAGACACATACTGAGAAAAAATCAGAAGTACAATTATGAGAATAAAGTCCATAAAATGAGAATAAATTTGTAAAACGAGAATAGTTATATTGTGACTTTTTTCCCATTTTATGTCTTTATTCTCATTATACTGACTTCTTGTAATTAACTTTTTATTTTCTTAGCGTATAATAATGTTCCACATGTCTTTGTCATTCGGAATCCGTTGACGTTATGTACAACTTCTTCAAAGGAATTTTGAGTCATTAAAATGAAATTAAAGATATTTTTGAATTATTACTAGTCAGAATGTGAATGCAGAAATCTTAAATTACCATTCGCGATAGTCAAAATGCATTTTTTGTATTTTATGATAAAACGGCTTGCCATACAGCTGCGGTTTATCACCGTCATGTCGCCTTGATGCTGATTTGACGACACCAGTTTCTGTTTCGTGGCCCGGTCATTCTGCTCATCGCATCATGTAAAATAAAGTTGTCAGACATGAAAGTTGTTTATTTCTTTTCCCGGGAGACCGAGAACCGCAGCGGCCGCTCGCTGCCGGGGAATGAGTGATTTATCGACCCGGCGTCCTCCGGCAGCTTCCTGCCGAGGTTAATGCAAACTTCTGCTGCCTTCTTGTGCTTTACGCCCTGTGAAGGTGTCCTTAATTTGAGAATGGCCGACACTTTAGCGCATGGCTTAGTTCCTGGTTGCCATGGAAACCCCACCTCCGGTCACAAGGCAGCCATGATGAGAGCAGAGGCGTGTCTACGTTTTCTTTTTTCCCTTCAGGGCTGGGGCACAAAGTGTGGCACAATAAAATTAAAATTTTATCTAAATGCAATGCAGACAGAGGGATATACTAGAAACAATAATACGAGAATAAAGTCATAGAATTACGAAAATACCATCGAAATAATAAAGTCGTAATATTACAATAACAACGTAAAATAAGAATAAAGTTACAGGAGAAAAAAGTCAAAATGAAATGAAATATCAGATTCATGTGGCGTTTTATTAGGACGCTCAAAGATGCTCGACACTGTAAGCTCGTAATATGAGAATAAACTCAAAATAATAATTCGAGATTAATCTCAAAATTTCAATATTTTTCAAGCAATTTCTTCAACTTTTTAAACAGAAATTTCTAGAAAATTTCTCCAATTAAGCTCAAAATTCCTGATTTTTTTTTTCTTCATATTTTGAATTTTTAAAGTCAGAAATGTCATCATTGAGATGAATCTGATTTTTTTTTCAAGCTAACTTTTGACTTTTCAAGCTCAGAAATTTTCATTTTATTCTAGAAATTCTCTGAAGTTAATCTAAAAATTCTGAGCTTTTTTCCAAGTTAATTTTAAACTTTTCAAACTTGGAGATTTTTAAGTTTTTTTTAGATTAATCCAAACATTTCTCAGTTTTGCTCCTTTTTCTTGGATTACCCCAGCATGCCGTCGCATTAGCTGGCCTCTGTTGCGTCTCCTTGTAATTATTTGCATTACAGGAACACGTTTCCTCCAGATCGCTGACTGATCTGCTGAGTGATGTCAGGCCGCTGTTATCTTGAACGCCTCTGTGTTTTGCAGAAACCCTGCAGCCTTTGTGTTGCTGAAAATTCTTTGTGATTCCACTGGGGAAGAAAAAACAGCAGATCTTGACATGTTCAAACGACGCCTGTCGTTCTTGGATCCTGAAACATTTGAGCTCGGTTTTCACCCAGCATGCACTGTACCACGGAGATTTTTTTCTCGCCTTCGCGTTTGGAAAACAATCTTTGCTGCTGCAGCTGTTGTTGGGATGTGGAAAACACTCCTTGGGATTTTTACTGGAAGGTTTTTGAAGCAGCCTGAACTATTAGCGATGTGCTGATCCAGCAGCTGCTTCCTCTCAGAGGACGAACTCTCACTTCCTCATCCATCCTCGCTGTTCCTGGGTGTTTTCTTCACTCGCTGTCATAATTACACTGCGCTGTGTTTGATGCTCGTTTGGTGGATTCAGATTAACTTTCAAATGGAAAAACTTGGAGCAGGTTGAAGTTTTACAATATCCAAAGCTTTAAAAATCCCCTAGATATCTGATCAATCCATCAGTTGATTATGGGGGGAATATCGACTAACTGCAGACCTAAGTAGTAAAGAAAATAATTGAATATTTCAGCTAAATCTTCCACATGTGGATATAAAACGTAACTTGGCACAGATGTTACCAGAACGCTGCATTTGAAAAGAAAAAATACAATTAGCAGATAAAAAAAAAATCAAGATGGCCACCGAGGAAAACATATTTTTGCATGAAGTTTGTCGATATTTATCACAAATGGATACTTTGTGATGAAATTCTACATAATTGGACCCATAGAAATCATTTTTACTGATGCCGCTCCACACAAGATGTCGCCCTGGGCAGTTGCCCACGTTTCCCATACCAGGAGTCGCCAGAAAATGACTTAAGTAAAAGTAAAAAGTACAGCGTAATAAAAATAAATTTTCAAAATAAAGCTATGAGTATTTTCTACCAAACTCCTGAAGTGAGTGCGGATTTGTTTTTAATCTGGGGTTCTGGTCCGAGTGTTCGGGTGGCGCAGGCCTCAGCGGACAGCAGGCCGACTCTCTGCTTGTTCGGGTCAGAGGCTGTTTGGTCTCCGAAAGGTGAAACTGGAGCAGAAATCATCTTTGACCCAGATAATTCTGCCCAGCTGAGCTCCGAATCAGAACCGCTGCTCTGTCCCGGAGAACCGCCATCCAGACGGATCAACTTTGGATTTCTCTTTATTCTTCTCTTCCTGTCGTGTCAGCCGGTGAGGGAGGCGACGTCTCATGAATATTTGTTTATTTATCTGCTCTGGCCTCATTTCTTGCTCATTCTCACTCCTACGTGACACAGACGCACGTTCGCCACGAGCGGCGTGCGGTCGGCACGGCGCAGCTCTGCGCCGCATTCTGTCCCTTTATTCCCTGATTTTCTGTTTTGTTTTGTTTTTTCTGCCCCTCGTCGTGTTTATCACGCAACAGCTTCTGTCGCCTCGGGCTTCCCCCCCTCCACAAGCCCGGAGGAAAACGAGGGACAACGGAGGCACAAGTATGGACAGAAAGGGGCAGCAGGAATGAAGAATGGCACTGAAGGACGTCTTGTCGCGTTATGTTGTTATGAATTAAGCAATTTAACTACATAAGTTAAAACATTTTCATCTGAGTGCAGGGCCGGTCCAGGCATTTCTGGGGCCCTGAGCAGATTTTCACCTGGGGCCCCTAACATGTCAACACCAGATGCTTCATCATTCCTAAGCTACTCTATGTATGCGAAATGGCTGCTATCATAATTAGCTTCATTTATCGTTAGCTTACATCATTGCAGTGCTGCTGTAGCTGTTGGTTACTATGGCAACAGACTTAAAAGAAAGAATTATATTTTGAAATGCAGAGTGGTGTTTAAGTGAACAATTTTAAAGTAACACTAAATTATTGTAAATAATTACAATAATTATTTACTATATTTATTATGTATTATTTCTATAACATTTATAAAAAATAATATATAAATCGCTTTTGCACTTAGTTTGTATTATTCAATGTTATTTTAGATAACAACGCTAGCTTGTTGCTCTGGGGGGAGCCCTGGTGGTGTGGCACCCTAATCAGCCGTTTAATTTGCATTTATTTGGGCCGGCCCGGTCTGAGAGCGACTGCAGCGGCATAAAAAGTGCAAAATATGCAGAATAATTATTTCTAGTTAACATTTTCTGTATTTGACGGCATTCTGTGCATTGAAAACTGCCTGCATACATCAGAAAGAACTTATCTGCGGCCCTGGGTGGCAGTATTATGCTGCGGGAATTCAGGGAGAGGAGAGATAATGAGAGACAAAGACATGACAACATGATTTGTTTAGTAACTGAAAATCTATTCTGACACTCAGATCAAAAATGAAACATTATTAAAATTTTTAATTTAAGCACGTAAGCCTTTTTTACACTAAATTAGTTAATTTAAAGACACAAATAAACAAGTAATAAAATTCCCTCTTTAAATAAGAAAATAAACATTTTATTGCCTAAAATGCATTAACATTCGTTAGTGAACATGAAGCAAATGAAGCGAAAGTATTACCACTTCAGGAGTTTGGCTGAAATATATTTACGTCGATGTTTTTAGCTTTGAAACTTGTATATATATTTTATAGTTTTGCCTTTATTACTGCTCTGAATAATTAAGTCTCAGTAATCGATTTATTGTGACTATTCCGATTAATTGTTTCAGCTCCAATAAAAATATAATGACCTGCAGGAGGAGGAGCTAATATGTGACCCAGAGCCAGAAGGGAAATTATTCCTCTCCGTTTCCGACACAGGGATTCAGAGGAGCAGCATGGCTCTCTACTCCTGCTCTTCTTCTTCTCGTTCTTCCAGAGATCGTCTCACATTTTCCTGCTTGTTCTCTCCCGACCCAGAGCAGAGCAGAGCAGAGCAGAGAACAGAAACCATCTACCTCATGCCACTTCCTGTCACAATTTCCCAACCCTCCACCTCCATCACCCCTGCAGCTAAATGTCGAGCTCCGGTTTTCATCCCCACAAACAGCAAGTGAGCTAACGGTAGCCACCGTTAGCTCACATTATTTAGTTCTATTTATTTATTTATTTGTTTCAAGCATAACCACTTGATACTCATCATCTCATTTTCAAGGGGTTAACTCCCATTAGCCACTGTTTGCTCTGGTTAGCTCCCATTAGCCACTGTTTGCTTCCGTTAGCCACTGTTAGCTCCCGTAAGCCCATCTTAGCTAGCTCCAGTTAGCCACTGTTGGCTTTCACTCACCAGTGTTTGCCCTAGTTAGCTCCCATTACCCCGGTTTTTTCTGGTTGGCTCTCATTAGCTCCTGTTAGCTAGCTTTCGTTAGACCTCGTTAGCTCCCATTAGCCACTATTTGCCCTGGTTAGCTCCCATTCCTCTTTTCCTCCTGTTAGAAACTGTTATCTCTCATTAGCCCCTGTTAGCTATCTCCTGTTAGCCACCGTTTGTCCCAGTTAACTCCCATTACCCCTATTTGCCCCCATTAGCCCGTTAGCCAGCTCCTGTTAGCCCCGTTTGCCCCTTCTACAGCACCACTGCGATCGTCTCTCAGGAAAACTGAAAACAAACCGAGGCCTCTGATATTTCCTTCCCTCTGTTCAATTAAACATGGCCTCCATCTGCTTCTTTGTTTTGCTTTGGTTTCTCTTCTGCAATATTGACTCTGGTTGTTTCTGTGATTGTTTCTTAAGACTGTGTTTTATCCTGTTATAACCACAGATGTGCATATTAACACTGGAGGAACATGTGAACAGGGTGTGTGTGTGTGTGTGTGTGTGTGCGTGTGTTTGGAGGTGAGGGGATGGGTTTGTTCTGCTTTAAGGTTCTGTGCCAAATCTTTTTCAGAACATTCAATCTCTGTTCATGTGCCATACTGAGAAATTTATGAAATAATAATTAAAAAAACAGGTTTTTCCACAACCTTGCAGGAGAGATTGTGTTGCTTGTTCTCCTCTTCCTGCCGTTTCCGGCTCGGTTCTGCCGACCCGCCCTGGGTCCGCCTGCCTGTGCGTGTGGGTGTGTTGTCTGTCTGAGCGCTAGCGCCGTTTGTAGCCTGCGGTGATCACTTAGCTCCAGCAGGCTGGGTTTGCCAAGAGGTCAGCAGCTCTGCGCCTCTGACTCCGGGTTGCTGTCGCTCTCCTCGCCATGAGTGCGTCTGTAAAAGACGAAGTGTTGGGGTTAAAACGCGCCGTCTGCCTTCACGTTTTTAAACAATTCAGTTACAGATGCAAAAACTCCACATAAATGAGGATTTAGATCCAAATCTGAGAATCAACTCAACCCAACTAATCTGGCTTTTTGTAACAGAAGCCTTACAAAGTCAATAAAAGATCTGCCGTTTTGATTGACTCTGCAACGCATTTTAACATTTTATTAAGTAATAATTAGTGACAGATTGCTACGTTTTCATAATAAATCATTTAAATTATGATTATGCATTTTCCAGGATCATAATACCATTTTACAGCACAATCAAGTCACTTTGTTATATTCAGTTGCTATTTTTATTCAAATATGAATATTTTGTATTGTACCCAATTTTTTTAAATCTTCATGTAAAAATAAAATTGCCAAATTTTGCTCATATTGACTTTGAGTTGTGGGCCATAGAAAATCATTTGGGGGCCCACAAGTGGCCCTTGTGCCGCACTTTGGGACACCCCTGATTCAGAACAAGCTGTTCCTTTAAACCGGTAACCGGAAGAGATGTATTAAATTATTAAAAAGTGGGAAAGTTTTGCCTTTTCTCTCTTTCCCCTAATCAGATTATTGTGATCCAGTTACAAATTATGTTTTAGTCCTGCAGCCTTTGTGTGGGAGAACGAGTGGAAAACGGCAAAAAGGAGCAGAAATTTCAAACAAATTGTCCCGTTTTACATGATATCATGTTAAACGAGGTTTAAATCCCACATGCGTGTAATTTGTCTGTATTTTAAGATAAGCTTCAGCATGAGATTAAGCAGGAAGTTATCATCGGCGAACGAAGGAAACTTCAAAATGCTGATGCGACGCCACCTTGGCTGCAGTCTCACTGAGTGGATTATGCAAAGTCGCCTTGCAGTTCTCATTTTCACCTCGCCGCCTCTCGATTCAATGTGACCCGGGGGTGGAGAGGGAAGTACATGAGAGATAAGAGGAGACTTCATGAAATCCAGGCTAATTTAAACGTGACAGAACAACGAGGCGACTCGATCGCGGCGCCGCTTTACCTCTCTGGGTCAAACAGTCGGGATGGGAGAGGAGAAAAAAAGAGCAAAGGAGGAGGTGGAGGAGACGGAGGAGGAGTTTTCCAAGTAATTGGCAGCTGATGAAGCACATTTAGACTTTTGTGATGCAAAATGTGAAATTTCAGTTATTCTATTTCTATCTCAACTGTTTATAAAAACAGCTCAAACACGTAAAAACAAACACCCAGGCGTGTTTTTCTTTTTGTTTTTGGCAGTAAGTTCATGTTTTCTAGTATCTGGAAAATGAGCCGTTTCTAAAACCTCCGGAATGTGACATCACAAATCAGCAAAGCCGAACACGTTACCTAGCAACGGCAGTGGAATTCCGCCCGTCGCCTAGCAACCCGAGCTGAGCTCCAGCTCATTTGGTCAGCTGGTTTTACTGCTGAGCAACGGCTGTTGGAACAGACAAGTGTTTTTTTGTTTTTTTTATTAACTTAGTATCCAGAATCCAGTTGCTGCATTCTTGTTGGTTGTGCAGGAGGCTCCACTTCTGCTTTTCAAATTTGTACGGTTGTATAATTTTCCATCTGTTTGTAGCCATTTTCATGCGTGAGTGTAAATGTTGAGCTGGGGGGCAACTGAGGTGTAGATTCCTGTCCAGACACGATATGAAAGGTATAAGTTCATTACATGTTTTTTTTTTTTGCACTAAATTATTCTTGGATAATGATATTTTAGTTTTCTCAGTTCTGTCCATTTTTAGATCTTTTCAGAATGAGCTCTTCTAGAGCATCCTTTTCAGTTCCAGTCCAAATAAGCTGCTGCAGGCCACGCCTCCAACTCAGCTTTTACACTTTTATTTTTTCTTAACACTCTGACACTGTTTTCTATTTTGTTGGCCAAATATTTACCGTTCTTGATTTGAGATTCTTGATTTTCAAGGCCCACAAATGGCCCATGAACCACACTTTGGTCAGCAACTTTAATCTAAAAAAACCCAGCTGACTGCATAGTTTCACTCACTTTTCAGTAACCCCTCCTCCTGAGCAAGCATGTGGCGACAGTGGGAAGGAAAACAAGTCAATCATCTTGCTAAATGAGTAAAATGTTGGTTTTCCTTCTAGCAGCTTGTTGACTTTTACAGGAAATGCATCACATGTGCGGAGAATCGTGACGTTTTCGTCATGTCCGCTGCTCCTCCTGGCTTCCTGCTGCGGTGCGGCAACCTCCGTCTGGAAGTGAAGGTCGCCATCCGTCCAGCCTGTGAAGGTCAGAGGCAGAGAAAAGGTTCCTTTAATTTGGCCTCAGGTGATGAACGGCCGCCGTCTGCACTGATGCAGCTGTTGTAAAGTGTAACCTTGGAGACGGGGTTAATCATCCGTCGCTTCCCCTCCTCTTTAATCTGCCGTTCAGGTGTTTCACTGTATTCGCTCCTTTCCTTTCAAGCTCTCCGTTTCTGCGCCTCCAACGCCATCTTTGTGTCCGTCCTGCGGAAGGACATTTGTTTTGCTGTGGGGACAGAAGAGGATCGACATCGAGAGATGAGTTATTGATTAGAAAGCAGTGACAGAGAGAGAGCAGGAGAACGAAGACGGGACGACACACATGTCACACAACCTGCATGTAAAATCTCCATAGCAACACACAACCAGTCATGCAAGTAAACAGCAGCAGAGTCTTTACTCTATTTAGTTTGCAAACTAAGTATTTAGCTTCGAACATAAATTTTGCTTGCTAACTGAATATTCACTTTGGAGCTAAATATTTATCATCAAATGCTTTAGTTTCAGTTTCCTAACTAAAGATATAGTTTAGAGTAAAATATTTAGCTTTACTGCTAAATATTTAGTTTGGAGCTATAAATGTAGCTGAGAGCTCATCATTTTGTTTGCAACTAAACCATTAGTTTGCAGCTAACCATTTTGTTTGCAAACTAAATATTTTATTTAGAGTTAAGCATTTAGTTTTTAGTAATCAAGCTAAATATGCAGTTTGCTAATTAGCTACAATATCAAACGTCCGAGGCCTCCAGGAAATGGCTGGTTCTACTGATGTTTATTTATGGCTATCAGAATAAACGTGGCTGAATAGAAATCAGAATCCAACGGTCATTTGAAACATTTTAAATATATTTTCTTATATTTAATTTGTTATGAACTACTAAGTGTTGGTCCGTCGCATCTCTAACCTCCATTTGGCATTTTTGCATCAGGTATTTTTTTTGTGCCTTCAGCTTTGGGACCATGTAACCATGGTTACAGCAAAGATTTACATTCAGACAGAAAGTAAATTTCAGACGCTGCGATTTGCAGCCAGTGTTTGTGCAAACATGAAAAACTCGTCATAATCGGTGGATTTTCCGTAATCTGATGTTTCTGCACTCAGTGAGCCAGAGGACTGAACTGGACTGAACCGGAGACCTGCATTCTGTTTTTATCACATTTAAATGTTTCAGATCTTTAATTATTTCTTAAAATCAGAAATAATCTGAGATTCTTAGAAAAGGTGAACAGTTTAGAAGAAACAGAAACGTATTTAATCTTCATGGAGGGAAATTGTTTCAGTTCAGGATAAAGGTTCAGTTTAAGGTCACGGGCACAGCATCTCAACCAAGCCTGGACTTTGACTAGGCCACTAAAGAACTGGAAAATATAGGAAAAAAGCAAATCACACTTAGACAACATGGATGGAAGGAAAAAGGGAAAAAGGAAGGCAAGAAGAAAGGAAACTAAAAGGAAGGAATGTTTATGTTGAGATGTATTTAATAAAGTCTGGAGAATCAAATTTATTTTTGCTCTTATTTGTTTTTTTCTCTATTAATCCAAACCGTCAAAACAAGATGGAAAAATTACTTATTTTCAGGTAAACTCCAAGATAATCACATCATAATAAAATCACATAAACGCTTCGGGCCGCATGTGGCTCACAGGGAGAGAAGGTAGAACCGAACCAGAAGAGAACCAGTTCTCCCAAAATTAATCAAAATGTAATTCATTCTGAGGATTCGGCGAGGGACGGCATTTAACGCACAGCTGCCCATGAAGAGAAGCTTTTTCCTCTCTGGGGAGCAGCAGCATGTCCTGTCTAACCGGCAGCATCAACACAAACCAGCGTCCTGCGTGCGGCGCCGCGATGTGATGTCAACGTTCAAACGCGCACGTGGATCGCTTTGGGGACGTAGAGCGTATTATGATGGTGTGGCAGATAGAAAAAAGACATAGGGGCGTAAATTTCTGGAAAAAAAAAATCTGAAATTTTTTGACTAATCTTTGAAATTTTCTAGAAAAAAACGTGGAAATTTCTGAGAAAAGAAAAAAAAAAGCTTGAATATTTTTCCGACTGAGTTTTTCTCAAATTTTGAAATTAACCACAAAAAAATGTGAAAAAATTGCAATTTTTCAACTTTTCAAACTCAGAAATGTCACATTTTTTCTAGAAAAATTCTTAGATTAATCTAAAAAATTCCTTTTTTTTCTCATATTTTTTGTCCTTTCAAGTCCATAAATTTTCCTTTTTTCTAGCATTTTTTTTTACTTTTCAAATTCAGAAGTTTAAAAATGTTTTCAGATAAAATTTCTAAGATTAAACTCCCTTTTCTAGAAAACTTCTTGGTTATTTTCAACATTTCTGAGTTTTCTGGTGGAAATTTACTCATTTTTTTCTATTTACAATGTCCCTAATACGCCGTCACAGATTTGTATTGCATAGTTGTTTATACTACTAATTAAACCCGACCGCCATGGCACTTCTCCGTGAACGGTTTAGTCTCCGAAGCGACCCGCATGCGCAGAAGAACGTTGACGTCACACAGTAGCGCTCTGTTTACGGAAGTATTGCTGGACGGCGCCGTTTATGGGTTCATTTTAAATGTTATTCAGCGATGGGAGCCGAAAATATCATCACATGATCATGACAAGACGAAGGAAGGTAATAAAAATACAACACAACTACTAGCAACAGCTTTATGTCCGATTTAGTGCTACAGAGCTCGGATTTTGGGTCTGCGGTGAAGCCGGATATTTCTGATTTGGAGGGAAAAAAGCGGATTTGGGTCGCATTTGCCTGCTGTGTGAACGTAGCAAGCCATCAACAGAAGGAGATGAGAGTACTGAGCTGATCGGATCACAGGCTCCGGTGGTGGATAATTATCTGGTATATTCAGTTTTAAAGGCTTCTGCAGACTTTAATAAATGGGACAAAATCTATAGAAATGTGATGCAGTTAAGAATGCATTAGAGGCAATCAGCATCCCGCGCCTTGTTGCACAGATCTGCAGACTGAAGTGTTTTTTTTAAAGAGATGACTGACATGGCCACAGCAGGGAAAAGTTGCTCTCACTCTCTTTTCCATGTGTTTTTGTTACATGTGGAGCTTCCTGAAACGGCCTATTCCAAACAAACCTGCAGCTCTGTCACAATGCTGCAGCAGTAAGTAACTCCAAGTTCACATTTTTCACCATATTCAACCCGTATCTGGGTTTTCACTGAGTCTTTTCAACCCAAAAAGACCTAAATATCTTGTTAGCAAGCTCAAATATTTAATTTTAGATTGAATCTAAATATTTAGTTTACATAAATATTTAGTAAGACAATAAAAAACTTACGAGAATAGTCATAAAATTACGAGACTAAAGTTGCGGTTTTATGCAAACAGTCTTAATCGTGTGAGTAAAGGTAAAATATTGTAATTAAATTTCAATATTATGACATTATTGAAATATTACAACTTTATTCACATAAATTTATACTTTATTCATGTAATACTTTGCCTTCATTCCTGTAATATTACGACTTTTCTCATATTATTTCAGATTTACTCTTGTACAACTTTATTCTCATAATATGACTTTATTCCAATTTACTTTCATTATTATGGCCCTAATATGCTGTCGTATTAGCAGAAATATTTAGCTCTTTCATAATTTGTATGCATTTTTTTAATCAGTAAAAATTTAGCTTTAATTTGTTTTAAGCATAAGCATGAAATAAAAATAATATATTTTGAAACTGTTGACAATGGCCGCACAGAATCACTGGAAGGGCTGCAAATGGCCCTCTGGCCGCACTGTTGACATCCCTATTTAGGCGCTTATAGAAATTTAAATTTCCCATCATGCACTTCTGTTGCAGAGCTGCAAACTCGGACCTGTATACCCTCAATGGAGGGGGCCTGATGAGTAAACATCATTTATAATCTGGCACGAAGCGGCCACCTCTCCATTAGACTGATGACGGCTGCCTGTAGGAACCAGCGACACTTCGGTTATTTTATTTTTTTGCAGTGTGTTGCCTGGTAAAGGAGCCAGCAATAATAATAATAGTAATAATAATAATAAAGTGGCGTGTGGAGTGGAGGTTTGAGGTTTTTTTAATACCACAGCAGAGAAAATGACGCGGTGGTGGCAACGAATGAATTAGAGAAAAAATAAATCGTGGGAAATGGAAAGAAAAGAAGGAGGGATGGAGGAAACGCACGATCGATGATCAGTGAAGTAGCATTAGCATTGTTCACACATCTCTTTTCCTCCTGCGGCCCATCTTTCTTCTCTTGCTGCAGCGTTGCCATGGTGACAGAGAAAGGTGGGAATACCTCCGTCCTTCAGAGAGAAAGAAAAAGATGGAAAGAGACGTGGGGCTGACCCTAATAAACCCAAGGTTTTCCTTCACTATTAAGGGAATTCTGGGAAATAAAAAACTAAATTTTGAAGAAAAATGTAACAAATTTTATAGACTCAGGATGCAGCGATCCACTTTTTCCACCTCCGGTACCGATATCCAAGGTTCAGCATCAGCTGATACCGATCAGGCACAAAACTTTACCTGGTATTCTTTGTCTAGTTTCAACTGTAAGTGTCTTAGTTCACTTTAAATAAGACAAAACTATCTTACAAGTAACTTTTCAGAAAGAGAGGAGATTGTTTTAAGTAAATGATTCCTTATATTCATTTAAAGTGCTTTAGTGAAATTATTTCATTTATAACAAAGAAAACATGTCTTGCTAATAATCTACCAGTGGAACTAGAACATATCCATCACTATTATGCAATTAATTTAAATGCAAAATCTACACATTTTGTACAGTTTTGGTTTAATTACTGCTCTGAATATGTTGGTTTTCAGCAAATGTATGTTTCTTTTTATTTATAAAAACTCCAGTTAGTGATTAATCAATTGCTAAATTATTTCAGCCTAACTCAGTGTTTTTCAAAGTGGGGGTCGTGGCCCACTGGAGGGCCGCCAGGTGGCGCTAAAGGGACCTCAGAAAGATGGAAGGAAGATGAGAAACCTATTTAAAAATAAAGATAAAATATTTAAATATAAATTCTTTAAACCAGGTTTTTTTTAATATACATATCTGTTTTTAAGTCTACAAAATAAAAGTAGACGATGAAGACGTAAATAGCCTTTATTGTCCCACAGAAAGCTCATTTTCTGATTGGCTGCCTGTCAAATTTATCAAACTGTTTTCTCCGGAAGCTAGAAATAGAAAAGTTCCTGACAAGAAAAACAAACCATATAAACTGTGGGGATTAAACAAAATTAGATCAGGTTATATTACATATTTTCTTATTAGGATTGTGATGGAAATGTTTATCTGCCAGATAAAACAGAACTAGTTTCAAACTAAAATCAGAAGGTATGAGGTTAGCATTGATGTTAAATGGATATAATAATACTAATTGTGAGTTTTTGCATCAGGTTTTTGACCTCTAACTCGTCCCGGTGACCTTCAGGGTCGCCATGAGGGACCCACTCCAAGCCAGCCTGTCGTGTTTCCTCTCCTTCCCTTTTCTCCCACATCGCTCTCACCTTCGTGCCAACCTGCTGCAGCGATCCTCCTCGAATTCATTTTATTGGCAGCTAGCATTTCCATGGAAACATCTCGAAACCATGGCAACTGTTCCAACCGAGCCAAGCGCTTTCAGAACTGCTGCACAGTCTGCTTCTAGTCTCCCTTGCGCTATTTTTACCCCCCTCTCCGGTTTACCTGCTCTCAGATATTCACATGTTACACCTGTGGGATTCATCTACAGTCAGAGAGCGACTGTGAGGCTGGAAAACTGGAAACTTCATGCAGGAAAATCGGCTCTGATTTGAAACCTCAGGCATCCTTAAAAGGTCTTAAATTCACAAATCTAAAGTGTCTTAAATTAATTGAAAAATAATAAATTGGCTATAAATACATTGATCACAAGTCTTACATTTTGTCGTAGCAGGATTATTTAGTTTCATATTTTAAGTACTTTTAGTTTTTCTGGCTGGATTTTACTGTGACGCAAAGCTTTGAGTCGCGCGCACATGCTAAGTAGCTGCAAAGATACCCTTGCTAGCTAGCTACACTGCAAAAACACAAGATCTTACTAAGTAGTTTTGTCTAGTTTTATTATTTTGGATGAAATGTCTTCCTATCATAACAGAAAATGACTACATTGATATAGTGACCAACTTATTACATTGGAAATAAGACAAATTTACTTACAAGTAAATTTCAGCAATACAAACGACATTCAATCCTTAATGTTTTTTTTTTTTTAAAGTATTAGTTTCACCGACAGATTATTATAAATATGAGATGTTAAAATGTCTGGTTATAGATTAAATATTCTGCTATTGAATTATAAAACAAGCTTCTATTTCTTGCTGAAAAGTGACTTGTACATTAGTTTTTTTCTTAATTCAAGTGTACTAAGATAAGTGTACTTGCTAAGATTTTGTTTTTGGAGTGTAATATTTAAATATTTCCTTTTTAGTTGGTGTAATTGTTTTAATGACAGCTGCTCCAGGCGGTTTTTTTACTTCACCGTTTGACAGCAGATGAGTCTCTCCAACCCTGAATTCAGCGAGCAAGCAAGAAAATAAATGCTCAACAGCAGCACACTCTAAAATAATAACACTATTACTAAACATAATGCAGATGAAAGCACAGCCATATACACAAGCCTGTTCCCCACAGACCTCTGGATTTGCTCAGTGGGAGAGAAAAACAATTACAGCAGCATGAAATGAATAAAAGGTATATTCAGCTATCTGGGTCCTTTGAAGATGGTTGAGGACGAGTAAGCAAATCTAATTCAACGGCGGCGGTTTTTTGGTTGCAGAGAAAAAAAAATCCCAAAGTGCAGAGATTAGACGGCAGTACTGGCAGCTTCTTCTTCCTCACCGGGGAATCGTTTCTGTGTGTGTGTGTGTGTGTGTGTGTGTGTGTGTGTGTGTGTTGGATTGCAACAGACCAATCTGCTCTGCAAAAGAAAAAAAAGAAAAAGAAGTCCTCCATGTCTGCAGGATTCCTGGGAGCTGATGATGAGGTGAGGACATTATGATCAAACGCATGCAGAGAGAACAAAATGAACACATTCGAAAGGAGAGGGAGAGAATTTAACAAAATAAACGAAGAATCCAACAACAACGCGCCTCCATGAGTCCTTCCTATGAAATTCATCCCATTTCTGGAACCACGTTAGACGGAGTAATGCAGGAATAATTTATAGGAAAAGTTTGAGGTTTTCACTACAATGTTCGATAAAGAAACGTAAACATGCTACGCCACACATCGGCCTTTACCGTGGCTTTGATTCTTCAAATTACACATACAGATAAAATATTTTCTCAATCCCATTCACACCACTACTTTACACCACTGCCAACACACCAGAACTATATTTTGTGTTCAGTATTTTTATTTTTTTGCCATGCATTTTGGAAGGTAAAACCATTTCCCTATTGAAACTTGAAGAAATAAAGGGGCGAGGCCCGTCGTAATATTAAAACCTAAAACAAGTTTTTCTTGTATTTTGAAGGCAGAAGCTCATATCAGTTTGGTTTTGATGGGGAAGTTATTTTAAAATGCTAAAACATGTGGTTATAAAGGGAGTCTTTTTTTAGTTAGCGGAGTCTGCCACTGGATCCAAGGTATGTTTTCATTACAACATTAAGATCAACATGATTTATAACTGCTTTAGCAAAAAATAAATCCACCACATAGTGTTTAAATGCTGTAGAAACTATGTAACATAAATGAGACCACAGCAGAAAATGGCTGAAAATCATTAGAAGTATCGCTTAACATAATTAAACCAGTTTTAGTTCTGAAAATGATTTTTAAACTATTTTTAATAAGGATTTTTAACTGTGTTTTGATTAAATTAAAATTTTTGATGATTTTTTTGCAACTATTGATCTTTTGCAACTACGTCACTAAATGGTTGGAGGCGCCATGATGGACGTCGGAAGTGAGGGACAGAAGTATTGATCAGAGCGACTGAAATCGTTTTCCAAATTTGTTTTTGCCAGGTTATTCATGGGATTTACTTCTTCGAGTCGAGCTAATTTATCAGCGAACGTAACACACCTGGTTGGGGCTCACAGACGACGGTACAAAAGTTGGAAATCGCTAGTTTAGAAACCGACCAGTTCCTCCTCTCTCCTGACGTGTTGATCAAATTACCGACTTTTCCTGAATTGACACCACATGATTTATATCACTGTGTCATAAACAGCGTTTCCCCTTAAACCGGAGCAGCCTTAAAAACTTACAAAAGACGAGATGCTAACCAGTTATTTCCATTCATGCTAGGCTACATGACGGTGCGACATTGTCTCCATGGTTACCAATGGTTAGACGCCTTCCTTCTCCATAACGCGACATTAAATATCTTTAAAATCTTACCTACTTATAAAGCATATGAACGTTAATCTTCTTACCTTGTAAAAAGTGCTCGCTGCAAAGGTTACGGATGTATGTTTTCAGACTAGCTTTAAAGGAGCGCATTGGTTGTCTTGACGTTCGTCATGGCGGAGTGGGCGGAGTTATGAAGAGCGTGACGTCATGTCCAAACGGTCAATAGTTTATCTGTTTTAGTTCTGAAAACTATTTTTTACCCTCGTCATCACTTGTTTCAGCCCCAGCTAAAAAAATTGATCATGCTTTTTAACCATGTTTTGATTAAATTAATAATTTAAAAACTTTTTTTTTTTTTTTTTTTTTTTTTTACAAACTTTTTACTCTATACATAAATTCACATCTGGTCATGTTAGCAACTTTTTTCTTATCCTGTGATTATTAGCAGGATTCCTTCCTATAAATAACCTGTTTAGTCCATGTTTCTCGTATGTTTTTAGGATTTTTCTGACTGTTATCTCCTTCACACTGTGCAGATGGATTTACATACACAATATGTGTGTGTCAACACATTTAACACCTCCACACATTTGCATGCCTGTGCACACCCACACATTACTTATGTGAACCCTCTGTTGCTTATATTTATAAATGAAAACCTAAAACTGTCACTGCTACATCACAGCTGCCCAAATTGTTTTTATTCCCAATCTTGCTGCTTTAAAAATTTGTCTGCATTTGATTTTTAAATCGGAACAAAATGTATAAGTCATGGAAATGGTTTTGACAGCAGCCTGTTAAACTGGAACCAGCAGGAAGGCAGTAAAGAGGAGTTACCAAGTGGTTTTCTAAAGCAGCTTCCTTGAAATATTTTCCTTTTTCTGGTAGTTTTGGTGCTTAAAACTATAGTTCAGAGCATAAACGTTCCAAAAATATATTTCAATAGAAAATCCGTGTTTCTGGGTATTCTTCATCCTATTGGGATTTCTGGGAGAAGCATCAATGTATATGATGCTTCTCCCATATTTTTTAGTATGAAAAATAATAAAACTTATCATAAATAGTCAAAACTTTGACAAACAACCCATATTCTTGGTATGTGTAGAATATACATCAATAGGCATATTTCGGCTGAATATATAACTTTGAATGTCATAAAAACACAATTTTGCAACTGTTTTGTTCCCATTAAGTAAGAAATGCAACTAAAATCTCATGTAAATAAATTTGTTCCCACGATGGGTCATTAAAAAACTCCATCATTGGAGAATGATGGACTTCCTGAAGACGACATTATTTGGCTCCTATAGTAATAAACTGTTGGATTCTTGTGCATTTTAAATTCAGATGTTTAAGTTTACTCCCATATTTTCTTGTAAATGTTTCAAACATTTTACTTAGACTAAATAAATAAACCTAAAGCCCTAATTTTAGTTCTTATGGCAGGTTTGGCTCCATCTGTTTCAATAGGAAACCCTCATTGGAGTTGCACCCTGTGGGAATGTCCTGTAAAATTAGCTTTACTGGAGTAAATCCAGCTGGGAATCTGCTGCCACTCTGGGAACTTTCAACAAGGCAGAAAGCGTAGGGATAAAAATACACGGCCCTCTGACCCGGCGGTACCTGGGGAACGGGACGAGCTGTGATGAAGGGAAAAGGACGCCTGATTCTCTGTTGACCCGGTCCGTGTTTCTGGGAAATGGATGGTGGCACTAAAATAAAGCAGCTCCAAATTACAAAAGGAAAGCATCCAGAAACCTGATTTCCACACAATCTGTGTTTTATTCTCCCCATTGTTTAACTATTACAGCCAAAGTAGAGACGGGAAACTGCTTTCCTGCAGTTTTATTCTCATTATCAGACAAAATGTTTCTGGTTATTTTTGGGAATAAACTTAACCAGACTTTGTTTTTCCTAAACTGATAACTTGGTTTCTTAGTGCTGATGATAAAAGCTGCTAAATATTAATTTATTTAAACCGTTATGCAGTGTTGTATTCAAGACCACCTAACCCAAGACCAAGACAAGACCAAGACTGAGGGAAGGCGAGACCGAGACAAGACCAAGACCAGCTACAGCTACATGACACAATAAAATGTAAAATATGATCAAAATTGCTTCTCAAAATAATCTGAAAGATCCATATTCCCATAAAAACACCTAGATATTAAATACTTAATACATTTTACCAATATTAAGTATTCCATTTCTGTGCTACAATGTGTGATGGTCTCTTGCCATCTCTAAAAACATAACGCCCTGGGCATTTGCCCATATTGCTCATGTAAGAAACCACCACTGTCTGCACCATTAAACATAGCAATTGAGGCAATGCCCTGATGGTAAATAACGCTCAACTATGAACACTGACCAAGGAGCAACAAGCAAGAAGTAACCAAACAGAAGGCGCTCTTCGTGACTGTTTTCACTCTCTATCCCAGTACATGAAGCCAGGTAGTCTGACACCATGGCAGACATTACAGCTGCCACTTTGAACAAAAACAAAGAGCAATGTGCATGCTCTGCGTGCTCTTTCGTTCTTGTGTTTTAGTTATTTGTTAATTTAAATATTAACGTACATAATAAAATAAAATAATGATGCAGTGTACACAGAGCATTACAAGAACAAAGAACGGGTGTTCTGTCAGGTCAGATCGTCATACGCTTAACACGAACTCACGGTGTTCTGTCAGATCAGCATACGTTGTCAGATAGTCGTATGCTTAGCTCAGACATGCATACACTGTCATTACCATATGATTTTATTTAATCAGCAACATAGAATCATGACGTAGATCATTATTAACAGTTATTAACAGTTGTATGGCATCCAGCTGCAGCCAGACCTGCTTTAAATACACTTTGAAACCACGACAACGTATGTATATTTATCTAGTTATCATATTATGTCATATTATAAACAATTTAATGACTTATTTTTGTCATAACTTGTTGCGTATGCTGAACTGACAACTCCACTGACGGTCGGACTTAATGCGCATGCGCAGGCATGGTACTCACTGCATGTATGCTATTCTGACAGCGTATGGCTATGTGATAGAACACCGGCTATATCTGTCAGACACGTCATTACCATAAGATTTCATTTAATCAGCAACATAGAATCATGACGTAGATCGTCATACACTTTATTAACAGTTGTATGGCATTCTGACTTAGCGTTTAAGTGAGTTTTACACGGGCGTGTGTTGTAGCTGACTCCAGCTGCATCTAGACCCTGCTTTAAATACACTTTGCAACCATGACAACACATGTATATCTATATAGTTATCATTGAAAACAATTTAATGACTTATTTTCGTCATAACTTGCTGCGTATGGTGAACTGACAACTCCTTTGACTTCGGGCTTCTTAATGCGCATGTGCAGGCATGGTAATCACTGCATGTATGCTACTCTGACAGCGTATGGCTATCTGATAGAACAACGGCTCTCAGTGAGTGACACTCCAGTCCTATCTAATAAGTAAAGAGCCGTGGAGAACAATCAACTGTTTCTGAATGTCACATCACTATATTGCAGACTTTTGGACATAGCGTTGTCCCATATATGTGACAAGTCAGTCTACACCTCCGCACAATAATTCAGACAGTGAGTGACTTTTTTTCATCACAAATTCTTATGTGTCTCTGTACAGCTAGCTTTGCTAACATCATGTCAACGGAGCTTACCTTCTTAGAGCTACTTTTTCTAAGTGACAAAAGTTAGACGTTGTCCTCGCCGTCTGTGAAAGCGAAGCGATGTTGATTTAGCTGTGGCCATCAGATTTCTTACTATTTTTGCAGCACTATTATATTACTGACAATTAGACTAACATTTTCTGCCGCTGAGAGAAAACAACTGCGCATGTCCTGGAGCGCCGCGTGCGAGTGAAAGGTGGGGAAGGGGAAGAAACACGTAGTTGCTTGGATTTTAATTGGTGCGTTTTGCATCCACTGAAAACAAAGATGTTAATAAATAAACTGGACAGTATGCTGTACGTTTAGTGATATTTTCAGTTGCGGTCTCGACTGGTCTTGAAATAAAATGCCGAGTCCTCAGAGCCCGAGACTGAGACAAGACCGAGACCAAATGTGGTCGAGTCCGAGACGAGACCATCAAAAAATGGTCTTAAGACCGGTCTCGAGACCAAGACCAACTTCGAGTACCACAACACTGCCGTTATGTATGTATGTATGTATGGATAATTCTTATTTGTTTTAACTTCAGATCATTAAAAGTTCATGTTTAATTTTTAAATTTATTTTTAGCTGCTCTTCTCTTTTATCTTTCTGTCCATTTCTTCATCCTTTCTGTCCCTCGTCTTCCTCTTTATTTGCTGCCGTGACGTTTGCCTGAACTCCGTCACGGTTGGGTTTCATCGTTGGTTCTCCTGACTGGACGGTTCCCAGTAGCTCAGATGAGTTGGGTTAACCCGCTCTTGACCCAAAGCCTGTGAAGTTTGAATTTCACTGGCGCAGTCTGTTTGATGAGCGTCTTTCCTGCCTTCTTCACCTCCGCTGGACACATCTGAGACCAATTTGTCCAAAACGGTGGACTTTCAGCAGATGGAACGGCTGAAAAAGTGGGACGCTCTGAATTTTTCAGAATAAAAAGCTTTTTGTAGGCAGCTTATCGGCTAATTTCAAAGCGTTTTTGTTTTAGCATTTTCCCCTGGTTGGTGCGATGATGCAGTCGAGGTTTAACCTTCATCCACCCTGAGATACATTGAGCTCATTACATGGGTCACGACCCCAGGGAGGGTTTGGGCTCCTCAAACAATGAGCACGATAACGCAGAACATAAGTCACACCTTTCATTAGAGCAACCGCAACAACACAACAGTTCCTACTGTTTACTTTCTGAAATGCCAGACTTGCCTCAAAGTGGTGTGTTTCCACACCGCCCATTTCTACTAACGTATTGTGGAGAAAAGATGAAAAATTCACATCTTGCACATTTTTGTACTTTCATTTGGGTTTCTGCTGCTTCTGAAAACAACCCAGTCATTCTGTGATTTTGTCACTGAAAACCTAATGTTTTGTAGTGTCTGGAAAACGAGTCGTTTCAAAAACCTCCAGAATGTAGCGTCACAAATCAGCAAATCAACCCCAGTGGAATTCCGCCCGTTGCCTAGCAACCCCAGCGGAATTCCGCCCGTTGCCTAGCAACCTCAGTGGAATTCTGCAACTTAACTCTGATGCAGACCTAAAAGAGCAAACTCTGGTCCGGTTACAAACATTACGGGAATAAAGTCAGAATGTAAATGACACTTTATTCTTGTACGATTTAATTTCGTACTTTTTTCTTGTAATACTGCGGCTTTAGTCTAGTATTATTTTGACTCTATTCTCAATTGATTTTTTCGTAATATTACAACTTTATTCACGAAATTGACTTTATTCTTGTACAACTTTTTTTTGTATTATTTCGACTTCATTCTGGTAAAATTATGAATTTATTGTCGTACGACTTTTTATTGTTGTTTGACTTTATTCTGGTACTTATGTCCTAATTCTCCGTCGTAGACTCCTGATTGGAACAATCCAAGCCTTTCTGTTTCTGTGCTGTCCATTAAACTCTGTGAATCAATCAATCAATCAAATTTTATTTGTATGGCACATTTCAGCAGCAAGGCATTTCAAAGTGCTTTACATAATTAAAATAAAAACAGCATGTAATAAACAGTGAGAAAGTGAAGTTTTGGTGCGCAGGTCAAAGGTCGCGGTCCTGTGTGTGTCTGTTTCATTTTTAGTTGCTATACTGTAATTACCCCGATGGGACTTGCGGCGCGGCTCTCTTTCACTCCAAGTCTGTGATTTCATGTATAATTACTTGCATAATTACCGTTCCCTCCATCCCACTGTTTCAGGAGGTCTGTTTCTGTCTCACTTCGCTCACACGTACACAACAGCAGTCGCCTCCTCCCCCCTCCCCCGCCTGCTGCTGAGGCTTGTCACTTCTCTTTGTCTCGTCTTCGTCTCAGGCAGGCCTGTTCTAATATTGGAAAAGCAGCAGCAGATACAGTGGCACTGCCATGCTAACTTATTAATTATGCAGTCGCACATCACAAACTTGACGAGCCTTAAGGTTTGTCACCGGGAATGTGGGGAAAACAAAACACTCCATTATTATTATTTTCTTTTTTTTTTTTCCTGGTAAACAGCAGCGGCTTCACCCAAACCGTTCTCCAGTTTGTAAAGTTTCGAAAGGCTTCAGGATGATGCCAGCAGACACAATTAATGTGATTGCTTAGCAACTGAGCGTCGGTTTTAAGGTGAGGAAAGCTGAAGAAGAATATTGAGGTTATGCACCGTCTTCCTGAAGGATGTGTTGTTTTTTTCCCCATGCGGCGGATCCCCAGCGCCGCTTTCATGTGTCAATCAGCGGAGAAACGCACCACACTGCGTCTCGGGTTAACTGACAAAAACGTTATGTCAACATCCGTGCTCACGTAAACACGCCTCAGCAGCCGGGAACGGCCCAGTTTCAGGCGGTTCGCTGCATGATGGAGGGAGAGCAACCAAATATTAGGCTCAAGTAAGAGTAGATCTACTGAAGTAAAAACAAAACGTAGCTGTCCAAGAAATTACTGAAGAGTAAAGAAAGTGTTTGGTAAAAAGTACTGAGTAACTGATCAATTTATCAATCATTTAATATTTAAAATTTACATCATCAGACGAACCAAAATATAAAGTTAAGTGGAAATTTTGGTATTTTAAGGACCGAAATTACAATAATTCATATAAGTAACAAAAAATAACAAAATGAGGCAAAATAAAATGTTTCAGATTCTTTAAATAAAAATGTATGAAACTTTAACAGAAACTGCAGGTCTGTGTTTGTGTCTGGTGACTTTTTGGTTTAAACATGTTTGTTTTCATTCAGAGGGTAGAAAATCCAGAAATTTTACTCAAGTAAAAATGTAACTGAGTATGTGTAACTAATTACTATCCAACTTTTGATGTACGCATACAAAATGCAAAAAAGAGGAAAAAAACAAAAGTGTATGCACTATATCCCACACATAGGGGCGCTGTGCTAGAAGGGGCGCCAAACAGCGTAAAAATAATTTCTAGTTAGCATTTTCTGTATTTAACAGTTGCTTCATGTCTAAATGAGATAATCTATAACACCTGTAATCAGAGTTAATTATTTACTTTAAATTTTGAAGAAAAAAAAAAGTAAGCTAAACTTTTTTTTTTTTACTCTTTTTTCCTCTTACTCAGTTTGGAAGTAACTACTTACATTTACTCAAATACATTTACTTGTGTAACTTTGACAATATGTGTGTTTATGAGTATTTTTACTATGTTGTACGTTTTACTTTGACTTGAGTAATTTTATTAAGTATTTCTACTTTTACTTGAGTTTCTACCCAATGAATGAAAACATGTTTTAACCAAAAAGTCACCAGACACAGACACACACCTGCAGTTTCTGTTAAAGTTTAATAAGTTCTTTATTGAAAGAAACTGATTCGTAAAACTTTCATTTTGCCTGAATTTGTTGCTTTAGGCCCTTAAAATACCAAAGTTTCCACTTAACTTTATATTTTGGTCCGTCTGATTATGTAATTTTTAAATATTAATTGATTGATAATTTGATCAGTACTTTTAAACAAATACTTTTTTACTCTGGAGTCATTTCCTGGACAGCTACTTTTACTTTAGTAGCAGTATGTTGTTAGATCTACTGTCGATTACATTCTGGGTTTTCTTGCCCTCTGATTTGGACTCAGACCCTCCTGATGGTCAGTTGTGCTCTTACGCCCTCTGCTGGACACACCCTGACCTCACGCAGCCCAAGGTCCTGCTCTCCGCAGTTTTTGCGCTACATTTGGTCGGTGCATGCATGTTTTTTGAGCCGGCTGGTTCAGGTATGAGCATGCTAACCCCGCGCAGGGTAATCTGGCGTCTCCCAGCAGAGTCGGCGCTGTGTTTGTTTTGCGGGTGTGTAAATTAGCGGTAATTCGTTTGCTCAGTAATGACGTGGGAGAGCTAATTAGGCCAGCGCTGGGTGCATTAATTAGTCTCTAGCGTGTGATGCTAATGAGGCCCTGATTTGGAGCGCGTGTTTGTGTAAGTCGTGTATCTGAGAAGGCCTCGCGCGATAGGTCAGTGTGCCGTAAGCGCACGTGCAGCTGATGGGGCCGTATCTGTGAAGAGGCTCTTTAATCCCTGTTATTCCAGCATGTCTGCATGCCTGGCTGGGTGTTGGTCCTTCCACTCAACCGTCACACACTCAGGAAGCAGGAGCTGGTTTTGGTACGGCAGGCCGTTGCAACATAAAATCTGTTCCGTCTCACCGCCACGTAATTACAGTCCAGATATGGAAAAATACATTTTCACCAGACTAAACTAGATTTTTTAAAGATATCTGCGTTCATATTCTGACAAGTAAGAATAATAATTCAATTGAGATACAATTACATTTTAACAAGTCAGAATTTTTTCAAAGTATCTCAATGACGTCACACTTGTATTATTTTGCAATTAAAAAAATACAGAAAAACTAAAATAAACAATATTGTGAGAATAAAAGTCAATAAATAAATAAATAAAATATTTCTGAATCGGGTTGAATTAGTTCTTTAACTTTAACTCATAAAACTGACTTTATTCTCATATTTCAACTTTATTTGCGTAAAACTGACTTTGTTCTCGTAATAATCATGACTTATCTTGCAATATAACTTTATTCTGATATTTTGACTATTCTTGTAATGTGAATTTAATATTTTTACTTTATATGCTGAATTTTATGACTTTATCATTATTTTATGTTTTCAAATTATGACTGGTCAAAATTACGTTTTTAGATATCTGAATTAAGAACTGCTGCCACTGAGCTGTCAGATCTGTTGCCTGCAGAATTTTGGGTTTTATACACAAAATTATCAGAAAATGTCACAATGTAGAAAAAAACTCAGCAGTATGGGATAAAAGTTCAACACAAAACTTGGTGAACTTGAAGACTGCTTTGGAAATCTGCCAATAATTTCCTATTTTCTCACTTCTGTAAAACACAATACAGCTGAAATGGCTTTGAAAAGATAAAAGTGCTACTAACAACCTATTCCCAAACTGAAAATGGTGCATTTTAATGCATCTTTTTTCTATTTTTTTATTGTTTTATTGAAATTTAAAAGATTTTATGTAAATCTGATGTTTTGACTCTTCAGAATACTCATTCAATATATCTGAAAAAGAAAAGCCATCATTACAGATATCTAGAGATATTTCAGAAGGAAATGTGAGTAGTCAAAATTTCTGCTCCAGCCTAGTTGAAATATAATTAGTGATATATTAATTTACTAATACGTTGTCTAGCCATAAATCAGATATCTGGAGCTGAAGTGTGGTGAAACTGATTTTATGGTAAAACGGCCTGCAGTAGTTTTGGTGCCATAGAAAACACATGGACACAGAAAGAAACCAGACACACAGGCAGTGGTAATGGATGTTTTATAACAGTTCAGCGACAGGTCCGCTTCAAGGCGGGGGGGAAGATGGCGGCTTTCTGCGGCTCGATTCTGATTGGTCACAGCAGAAGTGAAGCATGATCTGTTCTGATCATATTTATTCATGACTATCCTGTTATACATAATCCATTTACTGTTTCCGTTGGACTGTGTCCTCTGGCGCTTCATTTCTCTTCCGCCTTCTCCTGCAGAACTGTGGAAACAAAAACCACCAAGTCAAATACACACAGTGCTGTGCAAAAGTATTCATAGCCCCCGTGATGTCAGCTTACATCAACAAACTCAATACAACGTAAAAACCCGACTTTCACCAAGTATTTCTGTTCTAGATTCTAGTGCAAATATCTTAGTTCACTTGAAATAAGACAAAACTAATATATGAGCTTTTTAAATTATTTAATATTGGCAGATTATTTGACTTATAACATGGGAAAAATGTCTTTTTATAAGTAAAATAATCTGCCTATGAAACTAGTATTTTTCATCAGTATTAAGGAATTATTTACTTAAAACAATATTTGTTGCTGAAAAGTTTCTTCTAAGTTAGTTTTGTCTTATTTAAAGTAAACTAAAATATTTGCACTATAAACTACACAAAAATACTTGGTAAGATTTGGTGTTTTTGCAGTGCGGGGACAAATTGGTTTTTCAAAAATAATGTAATGTCTCCCTCTCACAACGGAAAATGTCTATATTTATAGATATCTTTTGATATTACCCACTGTGTAATATTAAATTAGATCTACAAATCTAATTTGTATATTATAATTTATGCTAATCTACAAATTAGCATAAATTCCCAAATAAGTTTTATTAAATTAAACCTACTTAATATTGGAAAAGTAAAACTGTTTGCTGTCTCAAAACATTCAAAATAGAAAATCTGTTTCCTTTTAGCATTTGACCTTCTGATTATAAGAGAAAATTGGCCAATTTCTATTAAAGGCACAGTTACTGGTTTTACTGTATAATTTTACATGTATAAACGAACTGGAACTCTGTTGGGGTTGCTAGGTAACGGGCGGAACTCTGCTGGGGTTGCTAGGTAACGGCAAGACAGACCTGAGTGAAGATGCCCCCCGTTACCTTCTTCATATCTAACGAATTTGGTGTCAAATGTTTGTGCAGTAAAAGTTTTTGTTTGTGTCAAATCAAATATACTAATAAATTTTTTTCCAGAGGTCATTATAAATATTTTCAAAGGAGAAGCAGCACAAATAAAAATTTTAGTGCACAAACGTAGTTGAGCTGCCTGAATTTTTTTTTTTTAACAGCTTGTTTTCCATTAACATTAAATTATTTCCAAAAACCAGGTTGGTGTTTTTTTTTAAGTGTTTGGACAGTTTTTGGAAACAGTTGAATCCCAAAATGAAGATCAAAATGTGAACTTTAAGACATCTAATAGGATTAAAACAAAGCCTGGCTGCTTGGGAGGTGAGTATTGACCCTTTGCAACTACGTCACTAAATCCTTGGAGGCGCCATGATGGACATCGGAAGCGAGGACAGAAGTATTGATCAGAGTCACTGAAATTGTTTTCCAAAATTGTTTTTCCCAGTTTATTCTTGGCTTCTACTTGTTTGAGTCGAGCTAATTTGTCTTTGAATGTAACTCACCTGGTTGGGGATCATAGACGGTGATATTTACAAAAGTTGGAAATGGCTAGCTTAGAAACCGACCCATAACTCCTCCCTCCTGATGTGTTATCAAATTACCAACTTCACCTGAATTCACACCACATGATTTATATCACTATGTCATAAACTGCGTTCCACCAGAGCAGCATTAAAAACGTACAAAAGACGAGATGCTAACCAGTTTTTTCCAAACACGCTAGGCTACATGACGGTGCGTCATTGTCTCCATGGTTACGTGTAGACGCCTTCCTTCTCCATGATGCAACATTTGATATCTTTATAATTATACTCACTTATAAAGCTTATGAACGTTAATCTTACCTTGTAAAAAAGTGTTTGCTGTAAATCCACGTTTACGCCGAGGGCTGACTGTCATTATGAGTGACGGCTGTTATCCATCACTGCGTATCTTTCCTCATTAAAAGGAAATTAATTTATTTTATTTAATAAAATGACAAGTTCCTCCCTTGTCTGTTTGCTGAACCGACCGGGCAGCACCCTGCGACCATTTTTAAAGTGAAATCAAGCAACATCAGGTCACAGACGTCTGTTTCTAGACGGGCTTTAAAGGAGGCGTTGGTTGTTTAGACGGCCATTATGGCGCAGGGGGCGGAGTTACGCAGAGCGTGTCGTCACATGTGAAGGGTCACCTTGGAAACAACATTGCGTTTGGTTTGTTTTGTAGACATTTGAAAGGAAATTCGCACCTCGAACCTCCAGCTTGCACTCCACCTCGTCGGCCCCCAGGTCGTTGACGGCCCTGCAGGAGTAGCGGCCGCCGTCGAACAGACTGGCCTTGCGGATGTTCAGGGTCAACACGCCCTGGTTGTTCTGCATCAGAAACTTGGGGTCGCCATCGATGGCCATGTTGTTCTTCATCCAGATGATCTTCGGCTGCGTTGGGGAGGGAAAACGTGAAATTAGGTCAACGTTTGTGTTTCTGATCTTTCCGCTCAGGCTGCTGACGTGAAAACACACTCCTGACATCAAAAGCCTTTTATTGTTCTGCTCACAGTTTGACTCGTAAAACACAGGAAACATGAGACGCGGCGCTGCAGCCGGAGGAGGTAAAATGGATGCAGGAGGCTGCAGCCGCCGTCGCCGCGAGCTGCAATCACTTCCCCCTCATTTCCCTCAGGTTTACGCTGCTGCTGCTGTTTATCCTCACTTCATGCTCACATTACGTCTCTACAGAAAACTTCAGTTACCAAAATTACAACTGATTTACATTTTTTAAATACACATTAAAATTTTCTGTTTTTGTCTGTTTTATTTTTGTGTTGCTAAGACAAAATAATTAAACTTTATTTTTATTTATTTGTTAATGTGAATATAAAATATGACAAGTGATTATTAAAAAAATAAGTAATAAAACCAAATTAAATTAAAAATGAGCATTTCCACAATAAAATCAATACTTTCATCAAATATTTACATAAAATGTTATAAAATATCAGCTTTTTCTTCTTGTAATAATCACAAATAAACAAAGTATGAAAATTTAAATAATAATAATTACGTTTTGATGATAAATAATGTTAATGGAATGTAAAACTTTATATTTTTAGATCTTAGAAATTATTGTTTTTAAGGTAATTTTATTTACTTTAACATCAGTAAAAATGACTAATTTGTTTATTTTCATTCTTTAATTTTTCTGTGATTTTTATAAGAAAAAGAAGAGATTTTAGTCAATTTTAAGAAGAAATTTAATACATTTAATGTTTTTATTATTTTTCTTAACACACTATAAGGTATGATTTATTTATATTTATGAATTTACAATGAAATTCTTGTTAATTGTTATGTTTATTTGCAGTAATACTTATGGTTCCATACATGCCTCCAAATGTTTACAGTGATAAAAACACAGATTACATAGTTTAGTTATTTTCTGACTAACCTGTTTGAGTTTTTTAAGCAGTTTTGCTTTAATTCAGATAAAGTCCCTAAATCCATAAAAACGTTCCTTTGTGGTTTTAATGAGGTTGGTACCTTGGGGTAGCCGCGCACGGCGCAGCTGATGGCGGTGGTGTAGCCAGCGATCACGCTCCGGTCCACCAGAGGAGCCGTGAATTTGGGAGATCGGTTCATGTCCGTCTCCGTGAAAGCTTTGGGCTGGTAGAGCAAACCTAAGCAGAAAAAAAACACGTTAAAAAACCTCAACCTGCAAAGTGAAAACCAAAGTTTGCTGCAACACAGAAACAAGAGTTTTAATTTTACCAGGACACAAAGCTTTGCTGATTCTCCTAGAAATTATTCTCTCTGAAGAGTCCTGGGTGTTTCACGGTTTCATCCATTAGCAGTCATGTTTTTATTAGCTTAAAAGTCAAAGAGTTGACCTTTGACCTGCTACAAATCGCCTTCTGACGAATTCTTGTCCTTTTTCTTCTTGGAGTGATCACAGCTTGTTGGCTTCTAGTCCTTCAGCTACTTTTTGGAAGCTGACTTTTACATATTTATAAATATAGTTTGAAAGCTAAAGATTTAGCCTGTTAGCTAAATATTCAGTTTGCTAACAAAATATTTAGTTTAGTTCTAAATCTAGTTTCAAGCTATGTATTTAGTTAGCAAGCTAAATATTTAGCTTTCTGGCTATGTATTTAATTAGCAGGCTAAATATCTAGCTTCAAACTATGTATTTGGGTAACAAGTTAAATATTTTGCTTCAAATAATTATTTAGCTACCAAGCTAAGTTAGCATAAAACTAAATATTTAGTTAGGAAGCATAATGTTTTGCTTCCAACTGTGTATCTGGCTATTAAGCTAAATATTTAGCTTTAAATGGTTTAGCTCGTCAGCTAAATACTTATTAATATCAAAGTAGATATTTAGTTATCAAGCTATATATTTACTCCAAGTTGCATATTTAGCTAGAAAGTTAATTGCTCTCCATCAAACTGACTAGCTAGTAAGCTAAATACTTAGCAATAAGCTAAATATTTAGTTAGCATGCTAAATATGTAGCTTCAAACTAAATATTCCACTGGTGAGATAAATATTTAATTTGAAGCTAAACATCTGGCTTGCAAACTAAGCTAAATATTTAGTTTGTAAACTTTGTTAGCTAATTAAATATTTAGTTTTAAACTGTGACATTAATGGTGAAAATATGACTCAAAAATAACCTGGTAATAAACACAAAATGTGACTGTAACTTCACAAACGGCCCCAGGTCTTTCTTTTCTTTTGAAAACCAGATCCCAGTTTCTGGTTTGTGTTTTTGGTTTTTGTTTTGTTTCTGAGCGCGGCGGCGGTTTGCAGGGATCTCTTCACCTGTTTTGTCGATGACGGCGGTGTTCTTGCTGATGCCGGCGTCGTCGCTGAGGCCACAGATGTTTTCGGTGAACACTCGGAAGGAGTACTCGTTCCCCATGACCAGGTCGGACACGGTGCAGCTGAGCCTGCGGTTGTGTTCGTGGACAGTGAACCACTCCTGAGCCGGAGACAGGAAGTCCAGGCCTGTACAGTTACTCCATCTCCTTCTAATAATCTAATCATTTCTGAGTCTAGAAAATTCACAGGAGAAGCTGGTAAATCCACTGTTTGGAACGATAACTCAGCTTCGAGCTACTCTAATTTGCTGAAAAGCATTAAAATTTGGACTTTGACTGGGCCATTGCAGCTTAATGCATTATTTTTTCATAATCTTTTAAATTGTCTTGTGGTAACATTTACGATGCTAATTTTATAATTTCTCTGAACATTTTCCAGCCTGATTGTTTGATTAGTTTATTGAATTTTGACCAGTGATGAGATTTAAAGAACAAATCTGAACAAACAGGGATTAAACCTAAAAGCAGCTTCATGACAAATGTGAGCAGAAAAGTATCCGACACACATTTATAAATAATCTTTTCATCACAAAATGTTTATAAATGGTTAAAACAGTCTAGCAAAATGCAACTAAACAGCTTTTTTAATCTATTTGTTGTTATTCTATTTAAATCACACACTATTCTTTATTATAATGAAATACAAACAGAATAAAGAAACAGAAACACCCTCCTGGAAGCATTTCTTTCAGCACACATGAAACTAAGCTAACACTACGGATTGTGCTGATGTCTTTCCGGCCTGGCATTGTGCTAGCTCACATTAGCATTATCTAGAGCAGCAAACTCATGAACCTAATTATTTTAAATACTTTCCAATTCTATTACTTTTACCTATCAATGTTTTTTCAATCCATTTTGCTGTAGATTTATACAACATATATTGACGCTAACTTGTAACCAAGCAAGCACAGATGAGAGGAAGAAGCAGCTAAAAACAACAACAATGCAGCTTAAAAGTTGAATCTTTCTAAGAACTAGTTGTTGCTGGTTGATTCCATGTTCAACAGCAGCCTGGATAACTGTGTTTCTCTGTAATTTGGTTGTGCAGCGAAGACTCTTAGGAATATGAAGCTGCTAACATTTCCAGCGCAAACATGAGTGAAACGAAGCATTCAGAGTCAGAAAACTAAAATCCATGAAATGAAAAGCAGAATGAGTCTCTGCAGAGGCGCAGAGGGCTGCTTAATTGGGTAATAATTCTTTGTGGGTTTAATATCTTTTGTGTTACATGCAGTCATTTAAATTATGGTTTAATATGTATCAATTACAGCCTTTTACTCAAAATGAAAATATTACAATCTGCTGCAGAACGAAACTGCGGCTGGAATCCGGAGACTGGCTGTATTTTTATTTTAATGGTTCGTGGTTTGAAATGAAGGAGCTCTGGCATTTTTCACAGAAACATTTTAAAGAAGTGATGCAGTGTGAAAATAAATAAAGACTCACTTTAACCATTACAGCAGATTTGATTTATACGCTACTATTATCCTGAGCATCCAGGGAGAAACTAATTGGTGTATAAATATGAAACAAGCCGTCCAACATGGACGTGCTTCTGTGATTTTAGAGAAATACTTTTAACTTTGACTACATTTATCCAGAGGAACAATCATCTTCAGAAATATATGTATTATTAGTTGAGTCAATCACAGGGTCTGTAATTAATTAATCACAAAATAAGCAACATTTTTAATTCAAAGACACTTTTTGGTGCTGAATTTTTGAACAACAAAGATATTTTTGTTAACTGTTTGGAACCGATGAATGTCAAGAAATAATTATTTGCATTAAAATTTGTAATCTGTAATTAATTGTCTCTTTCCAAAGAGGGAAATACGAGAGAGCATGCCACTAATCTATGGGAGATGTTTGTTGATCTTCTTGAGCCAGTTGCTAACTAAAAACAACCAATCAGAGCCAGGAGGCGGGTCTTAGTGCTGTCAACCACCCTCCGTGTAGTGGATTCTGCTGTCCTGTATAGGTAGCTCTCACACTTTTGGCAACTTTGTAGCTGACGGCCATGTTGATAGGTATTCGTAACTAACTGCCATGACAGTTGCTATGACAACAACAAACAAGCCACAAGCTTAAGACCTCTTACCTCTTAATTTATAAGCAGTAAAGTACATTACAGCTGTTACTCAGTGATTTTTGACTTCTCTACTCACCTCTGCGTAATACCAAGACAAACATAACCCTAACATAAGATCCAAACAACGACATCGTCAGCATAGGAGCGGTTTAGCTGGCGGTTGCTTTAACTGGTAGATTTACCCACAATACACTGGGACTGTTCCTCCTTCATGCATACCTTCGTCTTCTTGTCACATTTCTGGACGGTGTAGCCGATAATCTCGCAGTTGCCGTCATCTTTGGGTGGCTTCCACTCCAGCGCGGCGTTGAAGCCCCAGACGTCGGTGACGTGAACATTGATGGGCGGGCCGGGCTTCTCTGGAGAGATCGCAACGCAGACAGAGGTGAGTGGCAGCATTTAAGCTGAAACGCAGCTAATCTGACTCATTAACGGATTGATTTATATAGAGCTTATCAACGACCAACTCAGGTGACCCAGGACTGGACGATATGGCTGAAGAACTTATGATATAAGCATTTCACATCACTTGATATCCATAATTATTGATCAGTTTTTTTGTTAAATATCTGAATTACTGCCAAACTGGTTCCTGCTTTATCCACAGATTTCACTCCACGTCGTTTGATCACGTTATTGATCACGTTTCTATCACAATATCGTTATTGATTTATTGTCCAGCCATAAGGTGACCGAAGCACTTTATAGTAAAAATTTCATCACAAGAAAAAGAAAACAACATTAAAAATAAGGAAAAAATGTTGCTACGCTACCTGGTAGCCATAGGGTCACCATTATAAATCCACTTCAATAATCGAATCTAAAACTAACAAACACATGAATGGCCTTCTTCAAGTCAGTGAAAGTAAATCTTTCAAACCAAAGTTAGATGTTTTAAAAACAGATTTAACTTTAACAGGTTTAACGAAAGATTTAACGGTGGAAGGACAGTCTTTTTATTTTTTATTAATCTTTTAAAGAAAGATCTAACTGGTCAGCAAATCTAAACTCCTGATCAAATCTTACCTCTTGGTTTTTGACAGTTTTACTTAGCTTAAAAGTCAGGACACTCACATATGTTTCTCACCAAATAAGATACATTCAGTCTTTCGCTGGAACTCTGCTTGGGTTGCTAGGTGACGGGGTTGCTAGGTAACGGGCTGGGCTTTGCCGGCGTTGCTAGGTGAGGGGCAGCACCTGGCGATTTGTGACGTTACAATCCGGAGACTTTTTGGTCACCAAAAAACATTAACTAATAAACTGTCAGTGTTTTTTAAGCACTTTGATTGTTTTTAGAAGCAGTGGGAACCTAAACAGAAGAACAAAAATGTCCAAAATATGTATTTTGCATAAGAGGTCCTGCTTTAAGAGACCAACAATTTTGTAAGTCATCTGTATAACGTTTGAAGGACAGTTTGTGCGCAGATCTAACTTCTCCTAGTGCAGTGGTTCTTAACATTTTTTGAGGTACCGAACCCACCAGTTTCATATGCGCATTCACTGAACCCTTCTGTAGTGATAAATAAAATATGATTTTTTCCCCCCAATTTCACTAAGTCTTCTTAAAAGGTAGAGTCTCTGAGAACAGTTCTTCAAAATATAGTCAGTGTTTCAGCAAAGTTGAGCTGACTGTCCAGGAACGAGCCAAGGTATTTAAAATCTGCCACAGTTTCTACAGGTTGGCCATCGAGAGAAACTGGAACCACTTTAAGGTCATTTAATTAGATCTACATTCTTAAGAGAATGAAAAATTTACAATAAATAATAAAAACTTTGCGGTATTCTGATTTAGTAATGTTACCACCCCCACACCACTAGAGGCAGTACCAACCCCAAAAAGATGCACTAAGGAGCAGATTTATAAGTACACCGAAAGCTACAGAATTTGGTAAAAACTGTGAGTTTTGCTGAAGTAATTAAAGACACAAATTCAAATCCACGCTGAGTGGAGCTCCTTCAATCAATGCTCCTCCACAGCTCTGATTGGCTCAGCAATGTAACGTGATCCTCTGCATCAAGTGATGGCAAAGCGGGGCGTCATCACGACTTTACATAGTTCGTCTTTACCTCCGCGGCAGAGGCTCCGCCGAACCCCTGAGACCGACTCATCGAACCCCTGGGGTTCGATCAAACCCAGGTTAAGAACCACTGATCTAGAGGCAGGACACAAAGGGAAAAGAGAAGGGATCCAGGGACGGAGCCCTGTGGCACTCCACACAAAACATAGAGGATGTTCTGTTAAATAGGAAGTAAGCCGCTGCAGCGCAGAGCCACGGATACCGACAGCGAGTTTTAAACGAATCAGAAGGACAGAATGCTCCACCGTGTCGAAGGCTGATGTAAGGTCCAACAGAACCACGACAGATTTGTCAGAAGTGAAGGATAAACTCTGCCAGACGGCTCTGAGACGAAGAGAAATCCCAAAGAGAGGCAAAAATCAACAGTTGCAGCGGCGGAGATTTGACAGATTAGACAGATTAGAGAGATTGGCAGATTAGTTTAGCAAAGAAAAGGGATCAAGGGAAGACAGAGAAAGGAAAACTGGCAAAGCAGCAGCATGCTTTGCATCACAAAGAAGAAGAATGAAGCCTGTTATTATTCTCTCGTCTGTGTGGTCTGTGTGTCAGCGCAGCAGCGGAGCACTGTACGGCATCGCCGAGCGTTTATCATCAATCTCACTCTGCTGCTCCTGCAGTCCTCAGCGTGGTGACGGATCATCCAGGGAGGGGGCGCCATCTGAGCCTCTCATTAGCTCAACCTTCCCAGCTCCGCTAAGTGACAGAGTCGCCCTCAAAATCCAACCCTAATCCGAGTCAACGTGCAAATAATCCCCAAGGAGCCCCGGCCCACGGAGACGAGCCCTGCAGGATGGAGGAGCGGCGGCGGAGTTAGGATTACGTCTCAGAGGGGAATGAGCTCTTTGAAGCTTCGCTACTTTTAGTCGCACGTCCCTCGGATCAGGAAATGAGGAATTATCATCAAGTTTGGAGGAGAAATCTCGACATGTCTCAGATTTGGAAACAGGTTCCTAATCTTGTACCTTGTGAAATTGGAACAAGCGTGATGAGCTAATCCTAATGAGAGAACATGCAACACAAGGAGGGCAAATGTCACGCAGGTGATGAGTTTAAGAAGAAAAACAGAAAAATAACTAAAAGAGTTGAAATCTGCAAGGCTTTGCAGGTTCCTAAAGTAAAGCTGTCGCAAATTATTTAGTAATCAAGTATTTCCCTTTCTGCAGGAGCTACTTTATAAACTAAATATATATATATATATATACACGGATATTTCTGAGCTCCAAAAGTGGAAAATTTGCTGGAAAAAAGTCAAATTCTGAAGTTAAACTCAGAAATTTAATAGAAAAAAAAATTTGAACTTTCCAAGCTCCAAAAAACTGAAAAATTTCCAGGAACACTGAGAAATTTTACATTGATCTCATAAACCTTCTAGAAAAAAAAATGTTACAATTTTTTAAAATTTTCCAAGTTTAAAAAGTTAAAATTTTAAAATTTTTTAAATTCTGACTTTTTTTTTTTTTAAAGAAAACTTCTCAGATTAATGTAAAAATGTCAGGGGTTTCCTTTGCAAATTTTTGACTTAAACTCAGAAATTTCCAGGGTTTTCTAGAAAATTCCTGAGATCAACTTCAAAATTTCAGAGTTTTTTGGCAGGAATGTACACCTTCTTTTCCATCTGTAATGCCCTGATATGATCCAGCAGTTAATCTGGATCGTCGGCTGTCATGCTGGGTGGCGTTAGTGACTGACCTACGACCTGGATCTCGAGGTCTGCGCTGTCCGTCTTGTCCTCGACCTGGACAGACAGGGTGTACGTCCCTGAATGTCTCCGCTCTGCAGAGCGGATGAACAGGATGGTGTCCACCTCGCTGGTGCGAGTTCCCACGGATTTGTCCTCCATCAGGGCTCCGTCTTTGAACCAAGTCACGACGGGTCGAGGTTTTCCCTGCAGTCACACGAATACGTTAAAGAAGAACCGTAAAGGTGAAAAGCACCAACTGTCCCTCTTTCTTCCTCTCAGACGCACAGACACGTTTTTCATGTTAGATTTAAGACGTTTTCTAACTATTTTAAATGTGTCCTGGTATGTAAATACAAAGAGGGTGGATTTATTTTCCGCTGGACTGTAAACAGCAGTGGCAGTAAAATCGGGTTGGATATTTCTCCAGTTTTATTGGAACAAAAACAGCTCCAGGAGCAAAATGTCCGCCTCTTATATAAGACGACAGAACGGTTGAAGCTCTCTCCGTCTCTGGAGATCATCATGCAGCTTCGTTCTCCATCTCATCTTCCTCTTCTGAATCACTTTCTTCTTGTCTATTTTCGTTTACAACAAGCCTTTTGCCGCTTGCGTTCTTTACCAGCGCCATCGTTTGCAAGTTGTTGTCAGATGCTGTAGTTGTCCTCGCGCCTTTAAAGCTCTTGCTCTCTCTCTCTGTTGCAGGCGATATTTACAAAACGGATTTTTGTTCCAGGAGATGAAACAAAGAAAATGCAGCCATCAGGGGGAATCTCAGTTGTTGGTTCTTTTAGTATCCAAAACACACGAGAAAATGTGCCTGCATCTGTTGCACAGTCGTTTTTTTAGATAATTTGCTGCATTTTTCAGCAGATTCTTGCAGAAATAAAGCAGAGAACATTGTGTTTAAGATGTAAACTCTTGATTCTGGGCTGCTTTCAGTCAGAGTTTTAACTGAAACGGCTTTTCTTGGAGGCTGTAATGATATTTTGAGGCAGGTAAATGTTGGACCCGACTTCAGCTTTTGATGCCGTTTATCATTTGATGCTGCTGCATGGGGCTTTACACTGGAAAAACACAACAATCTACCAGGTGTCTTTGGTCTAATTTCTACTACAAATATCTGAGCACACTTGAAATAAGACAAACTGACTTAAACGTAACTTTTATCAAGAAATAGGAGTTTAGGTCAATAATTCAGTAAAATTTATGAAAAGATTCTACTTCCAGATTATTTCATTTATAACATGAGAGATTCATCAATATAGAGGAATTATTGGCATAAATCAAGCTAATTTATTGCTCTAAAAAGTTACTCTAAGTTAGTTTTGTCTTATTTCAAGTGCACCAAGACGTTTGCACTGGATGTTTCTGGAAACACCTCTCTGGTGTTCCACAGGGTTCTGTTTTGGGGCCTCTCTTGTTCTTGCTCCATTTTCTCCCTCCTGGTTTCACTCAGTCATCCTTAAATTAAATCTCCTGTTCTTAAGCATTCAGACTTCAGTTTTTATTTTTCTCTAATCTGGAACAAACTTCTAGAAAACTGCAAAACAGCTGAAACACTGAGATCCTTTAAAACCCACATCTTTAGAGTTTATTTTGATTAATAATAACTAGAGCATTAATCAGGATACATGATGTACTAAAGTACTGATGACTTAAACCTTTTGATACATTAACAAAAATACATGAACCACTATTAGTTGCTCAGTTCTAGATGCATTTTCTGATTTTTATTTGTAAAGAGTCCATATTAATAACTTGCTTACCTCTTTACAATAAAGCATAAAGTTGATTCTTCCAGAAACATTTGAAACTTTCAGGCTAAACATAATAATTAAGGGTTGATTTGAGTCCAAAAGGTTTTCCTGTTATGTTCAAATGCAGTCGAAGAGGCTTTGATCTGCAAACATGAAACCTCTGCGTGTAAGGAAAACAAACGAACAAAGCAGTCAGTTTTACCTGGAAAGGGATGACCAGGTTCACCTTCTCCCCCACAGCTTTGAAGATCTTGGATCTCAGGTTGCGAGGGAGTCTAATCTTTGGATTTTCTGCATGAAAAGACGGATCGCGCTAATAAGAGAGGCGTTAATGTCCCCAACATTAATCCAGAGGTTTGCAACCTTAACAATCCAAAGAGACGTTTTTGCTCCCAGTCAAGATAAGCAGAGCTGAAAATATCACACGATCGCTCGAAAAAAGACAACTTATAATCTTTAAGATAGGACATTTGTTGTCAAAAAAGATAAAAAACACAAAAAACGTGAAGCTTTTGAATGACTTAAAACATTTTCTTCTATTGGATTTTGATACAAATGGAAAATTAAATTATTATAAAAGAAAATAGTTTCCAACCTGATGACAAGAACAACTGATCCAGTTTTAGTGCTTTTCTGTTGTGGAAATCCAGTAAAAATATGGAAAACTGCTAAAATCTGAATTTGTAATTATTATTTTTTTAAATCATTAGTTAGAAATTTTAGAAAAAAGAGATGATGAGCCATTGGAAGATCCAAAGATCTTATCTTATTCTGACGATTAATCGATTATTTTGACAATTAATCGATTAGTTGGATTTTTAAAAAGTGGCACATTCTGCAGGATTTCCATGTATCCATTTAAGCCTTCTGGATACAATATCAGAAAAACATTAAAAGATGCAAATAAAAAATAATGCAATTCTTTTTTTAAATAAGAAAACATTTTATTTGCATTTGCTGCATCTGCAGCTAAAAAATACTTCTACCATGAAAATCGTACCCCTTTCTGCTTGATTTAGCATTAATTTAACATTAATATATCAATAATTTGGTGGCAAAAGGTCCTTAATAGCAGATTTTGTTTACACAATTTGAACCAGGTGGAGCTAAAACTGTCATTTGCAGAGTTCTGGGTAGAACATATTTAAAGAGAAAGTTTTTTTTGTCTTAAACACAAAATGTGTAAATTTTCTCCACTGTTTTGGTTTAGTCACTCCTCTGAATATGTTATTATTTAATAAAAAATATTTTTTGAGTCTGTATCCTGCAGTTAACGATTAATCAATTACTAAATAAGTTGACGATTATTTCAATAATCGATTAATCATGATTAATTGCTGCAGCTCTAAAACAAACTAGAGAAAAACTTAAGAAAAAAGCCTAAAACTTGTTGCTCAGGGAATTTTAAGCTACATTAAGTGAGTCCTTTACCTACGACCTCCCTGATGGTGACGGCCTGAGCCAGCGTGGCGGGGGGGCTGCGTCCAGCGACATTCACTGCAAACACTCTGAACAGCATCTTGTCCCCGGTGGGGAGGCCCTTCACCGTGTACTGGCTCATTTCCACCGGCTCCTTGTTGGCCTGCACCCACTGGTCACCTGGGAAAACAGAGGATTCATCAAACCCTGACAGCAAATAAACAGCATCAGCATCAAGGAGCATCAGCTCAAACTAAGGCTGAAACGATTAATCGATTACTGAAATATGTAACTCATTTAGTAATCGATTAATCATAAACTAGAGTAAGTCATTTTCTGTAAAAACAGTAAATAAGCCAAAGCAGTTAAAAAAAAACATTTTGCACTCAAGATAAAAAAAAATAAAATAAAGCTCATTTGCCTTTAAATATGTAAAAAACTCCTCATATTCTTTGCTTAATTTCTTAATAAAATAATAATCAAAATGCATTTTGATTTGTTCCTGATTGACTCAGTGTTTCACCTTAGGTAAGACTTATTTATTTCCTTAAAGTCAAGCAGAAAGGTCTGAACTTAATGTTGATTTCAGAAGTATTTTTGCTGCAGATGCATCCTTTGCAACAAATGATCAATCGTTCAATGTTTATTTTATTATTGAATTATTTGTATTTTTAAATGTATTTCTAATACTGTTAGCAATAAGCTTAAGTTGTTAAATGAAAAATCTGCAGAATGTTATTCAATTAATCTATAGAATAACCAATTAATTGATAAAAAATGATTAATTAATCAACACAACCGATTAATCAACAAATGTTTGAAAATCTGATATAAAAACTGATTAATTGATAAAAATAATCAATTAATCTACAGAATAAATGATTAATCGATAGAATAATCGATTGCTAAAATAATCATTAGTTGCAGGCCAAGCTCATACAACACGTCACACTACTGTCTTATGCTTTCAGATAAGATTTGTTTCATTTACTTCCTTCTGTGCAGTACTCAATGATGTAGCCGTTGAGGCCGCCGGCTCCGATCTTTTCTGGAGGTCGCCACTTGAGTGAACAGCTAGAGTCGGTCAGATCCTCCACAGTGAGGCGAGTCGGCTCACTGGTGGGGGCTGAGAGACACAAGAGCTAATTAAGACCTTAATACCTGGAATGAACGGGAAGGGAAGGCAGGTTAAGCTGCGTCAGAATGAGCGCCGTGTGGAAAGCCTGGGTTAATTAGCCGCTCCGTTAACGACGCACCGATGGGCATGAAGGGCTGGGAGGTGGCGCTGGGCTCAGAGACGCCGACGCTGTTGACCGCAAACACTCTCATCTCGTAAAGAACGCCCTCAAGCATCTTCTTGGCCTCGTAGGTGGTGGACTCGTAAACGTCGAAGTTTAGTTTGGTCCACCTGGCTGAACCGACCTTCCTTCTCTCCAGCAGGTAACCTGCAGCGAGCAGAGGAGGGTAGAGCACGACTTCAAAAGTATTTCACTTTGTAAAAATAAAAAGTAGCTGTACAAGAAAATACTCAAGGAAAAGTAAAAAGTATTTGGTAAAAACTTGAGTAACTGATAATAAAATCTGATTCAATATCTTAAAATTACGTCATTAAACTACTACAAATAAATACAAAACATTCATTTTTCAAATCGATATTCTCAAGATTAAACTTTACATAAAATCAATATCTACAGTAAGTAATATGTAAATTAGAATAAGGTAATGACAGTAAATATTGTAACTAAGTTCAGCAGAGAGAAAATAACACAACAACAAAGCTGGTGTATGAACAGGAGGTCTCACTTTAACAAATTCCACTTGTGCATCCATATTTCATATATTTTTGGTTAAAATGTTTGTTAAAGTTACTTGTATTGGATGGAATATTCAGAAATTTTACTCAAGTAAGAGTATCAATGTTTCACAATAATATTACTGAACTAAGAGTAAAAATTATTTGGTAAAAATGGTATTCAAGTACTGAGTAACTGATCATAAAATCTGATTTAATATTTTAAAATGATATCGTCAAACAGATGTATAAATTCCAGCATTTTAAGAACTAAAATAAAAAAATATATATAATACAAATAAATACAAAACCTAAACTTGGAATAAAATTAAACCCTACAGTAAGTAATATGTGCATTAGGAGAGGATAATGACAATAAATAAATAATAATCTTGGTCTCAAAATGATGCAATAGGCTCACCAGGTAAAAAATATTAGATCAACAAAGCTGGTGTGTGAAAAAGAGGTCTCACTTTGACATAAACTGAAGGTGTGTGTGTGTCTGTGTTTCACACATATTTTTGGTTAAAATGTTTGTCCTTTCTTCATTGAATAAAATATTCAGACATTTTAGTCAAGTAACAGTAACCAATGAAATAATTTCAAAATCGAACTTTATATTAAATTAGTTTGATGATCTGAAGCCTGTAAGTGTTACAGAAAAAGAAAAAACTGAAGAAATCCATACAGGAGGCAAAAGCTTTCCCTCTCTACTGTAAATCTGAGTAGTCTGGGATGAAATGAAAACAGATCCATTAGATCATGAAGCTGTTTTCTCCAGGGAGGACATCAGATGTGGAAACATCAGACGAGGCGTGTAGCAGCATTTACCTTTAACAGGAACGCCGCCATCAAATGAGGGAGGCTCCCATGTGATGATGGCAGAGTCCTCGCCAACTGATGTGCACCTGATGTTGTTGGGAGCGTTGGGCATATCTGGAGGTTACAGTCAGAGAGAAACTATGATTAAAATGAGTCCTTGGATGAAAAGAAAAAAGACATTAGAGGTCATTTAATTTTTTTCCACAGCGCCATAGCTTTTCAAATATGGGAATATCTGCTAATTTGAGCTGAAAGGGGACCTGTTATGCAAAATCCACAGGATTTTTCACTTCCATTTGGGTTTCTACTGCTTCTAAAAACAGACCAAATGTCTAAAGAAAACATACAGATGGTTTTTAGCAATAAGTTAATTTTTATTGGGGTCTGGAAAATGAGCTGTTTCAAAAATCTTCTATATTTAACCCTTCACCTAGCAACCCCAACAGAGATCTGCTTGTAACCTAGCAACCCCGACAGAGTTCCGCTCATAACCTAGCAACTCAGGCAGAGTTCCGCTCGTAACCTAGCAACCCAGGCAGAGTTCCGCTTGTAACCTAGCAACCTAGACTGAGTTCCAGGACATTTGGACAGCTGGTTTTACAGCTACATTCAATTTAAAAATACTTTATTGATCCCAAAGGGAAATTAAAGGTTGATGTTGCTCATTTGATTAAAGGTCGGCAACAGCAGAGGGTGGAATGTAAGCAGCTGCCAAAATAATGCTGATGAACTTTCTTGATAAATATTACTGACGGAAACTTACTACAAAGAGTTTAATCTCAGTACGTGCTGTACAACAATGTTTTGTTGTCGATTTACCACCCAGAAACTACTTGCTGCATTCTTGTTGATTATGAAGGAAGGTCTACTTTTGCTTTTCTGAGATGTACGGTTATATAATTATATGTACGGTTATTTGGATTTAAAGTGATGATTCTGAACTGACCAGACTGAAATCTCATTATCTAAGAATGATTTTGTGAAAAAGAAAGTTTGTATAGCCCACCTTTAGGTGCTAAGAGATAAAGATATAAACGGAGAACTAAACGGTAACTGACCCACAACCTTGATGAAGAGTTCGGCCTTGTCCTCTCCCACTGGGTTGGTCACATTGATGGTGTAGGGACCCTCATCTCCTCTCTCTGCCCCGTCGATCACAAAGCTGCTCATGGTCTTCTCCGTCTCCACGCGGACCCGTCCCTCGCTCTCAGAGATCACCTGTCACAAACTGCCTCCTTTAAACGTGTTTATGAAGAATGTATTTAAAATAATAAAGCCAAATCTAATTTAGTTTTTCCCTGCAATTACAAACTCCATGTCAATAATTTTAGTCTGAAAATAAAGCTAACACGTGTCTAAAATTGTTGTTTTCATTTCTGGAGTATCCACATTTCTTTTGTCAAATTATATATAAAAAACAATAAGAAATTGCTTTATTTGACTCCAATTGTAAGTTTTGACTCCTGTATTTTTTAAATCCAGTGTAAAAAAAAAAAATACAACAAATTTAGACATTTTTAACTGATTTTTCTTTTAAATCACCAAGATATATGCGCAAGATTTTTTGGGCACTATCAGAGCTCCATACAATGTCTTTTAGATGAAGGTTCCAGGTCATTGACGTCTGTCCTGCAGGATTTTGGCGTAAACTCAAACACTCAACTGCTTATTTGGGCTCCAAAAATCAGTAAACAAACAATCTATCTCCCAAAATAAAAACAAGTGCATAACCAGGTGGGGGTTAAAACATTTAAATCTCACCTGGTCTCCTTTCATCCAGGAGACGACGGGGGTCGGTTCTCCCGTTACCTCAACATCTAGGCGGAGTTTGTTTCCAGCCACCACCGTGACGACGTTCCCATCGCCGCTGCCGCCGAAGTTCAGGTGGATTTTGGGAGGTTCTGTCATGTGATCATCCAAAATCATTTAAATTATGAAGATAATTAATAAAGGAATATTTTATCTTATCTTATCTTAATGGCTGCTTAAAAGTTCTGATTAACTTTCAATTCTTAATGTTTTATTACCAAACAGTGTATTGTTGCTTTAATAGTGGATAACTGCATGTAAAACGATGTTTCACTTTTTTTTTGTCTACAACAGTAAAATAATTTTAGTAATTCATCCTGTTTCTCCATCTCTACCAGCTGATCTGATTATGGGAAAGACTGGAAAAAAATGATCTTTTTTTTAAGCTTCACACTTTTTTTTAACTCAAAAATATTGTTGCTATGATTAATTATAATTAAGAACCTGATTTTATTTTTTTCCCAAAACAGCTTTAAAGAGACATATTTTCTAAAAATGGAGCTTTGCTTATGCATTGCTAGTAGTAATACCAGTTATACTGGAAAATTACTTCACTCGTAACATGAGAAAAATATTTTCTGCTAGTGATTTTTTTTAATCAATATTAAGGAATTATTTTCTCCTATATCTTGCTGAACAGTTAATTGTAAGTTAATTTTGTCTTATTTAGATATTTGCACTAAAAAGTAGACCAAAATACTTGGTGTGACTTTGTGTTTTTGCAGTGTATCGTTCCGAAGTGTCCATAAAATATTACGAAACATTTCGTCATGCATCTCTTTGCATAGTTGAATAAAAACAGAAGAATTACCTTCTATGGGAACAATTTCAATCTTGACCTCTAAGAAAAAAGGAAATTATTCTTTGTAAATAAAAACTGCTGAAGGCTTGTGTACGTTTAAAAAATGTTAAGAGCTCACAATGTTTTTTTCTGTATCACCCTCACCTATGAAGTTGAGTTTGGCAGACAAAGAAAGAGCGTAGCCGTCTGGGACGAAGGTATAATCTCCTGCATCCGAAGCCTCTACTTCATCAATCGTCAGCTTGTGGATCCTGAGGATAATTAGGCAGATGTTACCAAACAAACAAACAAAAAACAACTATTTTTACGACCTGTGTTTATCCTGAAAGATGATGCAATCTTAAGGAGTGAGGCTTTCACCTGGTGGGATTACAATCGCCTCATGGATCTCCTGCTTTGATGGAGAAGGAAGGATTACTGTGAAAAGCCCAGACCTCTGGGGTGTGTGCTCCATCTGAGGAAGCTTTTATTGTGTGTTTTCAGAGGTTAATGCCTTACAGACTGCAGCCGATCTGCAAAAATAGGTCAAACGACTAAAAAAACCCTCTGGTAGTAAGTTTGCCAAGCCATTTGGCAGCCAGTGCACACTGCTCTTCACACTGCAAAAACACAAACCTCACCCAGTGTTTTTGGTCTAGTTTCTACTGCAAGTATGTTATCACGCTAGAAAAAAGACTAAACTAACTACAGGAACTTTTCAACAACACACAGGAGCTTATATTGAGCCAATAACACGATAAATACAAAGGGACTAGTTTTGTCTTATTTCAAGTGTGTTAAGAGATTTGTACTAGAAACTGGACCAAAAGTACTTGGTAAGGTTTTGTGTTTTTGCAGTGTACTTTAGAAATACTGGATACTTCTTCAGCTTTTTCACAGTTACTGCAAATACAAATGCAAAGTTATAAAAACAAACCAAAAGTAGTAGCATAAAGGTATAAACTGCTTTTACACAAACTACTAGAACCACATTTTGCTGCTTTCTTTGTAATTATATAATTAAGTCTGTACTCAATTATAATGCTCTAATCGAAGCCCTTTAAGCTCTGAATGACTAAACAGACTGCAAAAACTCTAAATCTTACCAAGTATTTTGTTTAGTTTCTAGTAAAACTATCTTAGTACACTTGAAATAAGACAAAATAACTTTTCAGCAAGAAACAGGAGCTTGTGTTAAGTAAATAAGTCTTTATAATTGATAAAAGCAAATTATTTCTGTAACAAAATGAAATTTTTTTCAATGTTAGAATTGAAACAATGTCACAGTGGAATTAGTACTTGTCCAACTTGTAAGTTAGTACACTTGAAATACGACAAGACTACGATATTTGAACTAGAAACTAGTAAAAAACATTCTAATAACAAACATTTTGTGTTTTTGCAGAGCAGTTTGATGGGAGAAAAGGTTTAATCAGAGCAGAAACTCGGGTTGCTGCGCAGCGTCTGGGAATACCTGCCGATGTGGGAGACTTTGATGCGGTCGCTGGGCTGAACTTCAACGCCGTCTTTGAACCATTTTCCCGTCACATTTTCATCGGACACTTCGCACTTGAACACGGCCTGCTCAGCTGATTTCACCGTCACGTCAGCGATGCTCTGCAGAATCTCCAGCTCCTTATCTGCACAGACATACGGAGGATTTAGCAGGATTAGCTAAAAAACGCGGTTTTACTACGGCGTGGCAATTAATTGGCTTTATGTAAATGAATTGTTGGAGATTTAATTTTTGGGGAAATAGTGTTTGTTTTTTTAACCAATGAACTCTTTGGCTTTCCTTAGTTCACACAGTAACGTCAGCTCACCAATGGCGGCCATCTTGTTTTACAGCTTCTATTTATTTGGACTCTGGATTCAGGTCAACTCCAAGCGTCAGGCTAAGATTTATCTTTTTTTATTAATTACGAGAATAAAGTCATGATTTTATGAAAAGTCCCAAACTGTATATACTTATACACATATAAGTGATGACATAATGCTTAATTGAAATACTTCATCTCTAAACATAAAAAAATCAAAATAATTTGATTTTTAAGCATCAAATTATTATCAGTAGCAAGACTTTGAAATACTCGTTGAAACAATTGTCTATTTTAAAGAAAGAACTCCACGAACTTAGGAAACATATTTTTTTTCTGATTAAAAAAAACAACTTTTTTTTGTAATTTAAATATATAATTTATGGTAAAATTGTGTCTTTTTTCTGCTAGAATCATAACTACGTTCTCATTGGCCTCAATACTCTGTCACATAACTTAAAGAGCAAAATAAAAGCCATTTTTTGAGAATATTTTCTGCAATTTCTTTCTTAGAAAAGAAAGTAATCAAAAGAACGATTACAATTGGAAGTGATATGAAAACATTTTTAAGCCTGGCCGTAATTCTTACAAATAGAAAATCATATTAAAGTGATGTTTTTCATTTAATCAGGCTGAGAGTGAAAAAAACTGACGATTTTAAATCTGTGACGTTCTATTCAACCCCTTTAACTACGACACTCCTAAGTAAAATCCAGAGCAACAAACTCAGAAGTTACTTATATTAGTAAATATATTCTAATCGTGTGTTTGCTTCACAATATCACGAACAATGAGACAGAAACGAGAATCCTTTGATAAATCTGGTGATGAATGCAGATTATTTTATCCTCAGATATTCTCACAGGGAGCTGAAACTGTCACAGCTTCATGTTGATGTTCGCAGATCTATGATTGGACTGCCAGTAATCTCCCCAATTAACAGAGAAGGACGGACGGCAATTTTCACACCATAATCAATTAGCGGATTCGTCTGCAGCGCCTGGAAGCAGAAACCAGTAAGAGGTGGAAACAAAAAGAGCCTGACGAATGCCGAGAGCCGCAGATACAAGGAATTAACCAAGTTTCATTAATTACCACCTAAGTAATGACTAATTTACTCCTTTCCATGCTTGTCAGAATGGAAAACGTCAACATGTTCGGATTAAATTGCAGGGAGATTCGAGCTGGTAAACTTTAAATAGCAGCTGGTTATTATTTCCCTAAGAGCTCAGTGAGATGTTTACCATGTTGGGGATAGAAAAACACAGAAAAGGACGGGTACGTTTTAGCCAAAAAACTCTGATATTTTGAGATCTCGGAAAACTTGGAAATTTTTGAGCTTGAAAAGTCACAATTTTTTTTAGGAAAAAAAAAAAACTGAAATCTTGTGATTAATCCATACATTTTCCCCCCAAAATTGGAAATTTTAGTTTTTAAGTGTCAAAAATTCAGATTTTTTTTGTGTGCAAATTTTCTGAGATTCATCTGAAAAAAAAAGTTTTTTTTCAACTTTTTCAACTTTTCAAACTCAAACAGTTGCTTACAAGAATATATAAAATCAGGGGTTTTTTTCCAAGCAAATTTTCGACTTTTCAAATTAAAAAACTTGTTTTTCAAGAAAATTTCATAGATTAATCTCTAAATATGAGTTTTTTCTAGCAAATTTTAATCTTTTCAAATTCAGAATTCTATGTTTCTCCATTGTTTGTTGCTTTGAGGCTTTTTGGTGAAAATTTACTCGTCTTTTTTTATGTTCTATTTCTAAAACGGCCCCAACACACCGTCATAGTTTACAGGTTATTTAAAAGCCTGTTTGTTTGGATAAATCAAGTCTTCCTTGACCTTCGACCTCCAGCTCGGCGCTTGACTCTCCGCCGTTGGTGAAGGCGTAGTACGTCCCGATGTCGTCTTTAGTGGCTTCGGTGATGACCAGAACGTGTCTCTTCCCGTCCTTCTTGAACCTGTACTTGGACCCGGCCGTGTCTCTGTTCAGCTCGACTCCGTCTTTCATCCTGAGGAGAAAAACTCACAAACTATCAAAACTTTCTCTCACTTATCGATCCAAGAGATTTAACTTGAAACACTTCAATGTAATTTAATTGCTTAATTTTGCAGAAGAAAAAAAATCAAAATTTTTTGTTCTGGAAGCTGATTTTTAATTAATGTAGTTCAGTTTTCCAACAGTTTTGCACAAGTCTCATATTGCAAACAAAAAAAGCTCATTTCCACGTGTCTTTCCTCCACTGTAGGTGTAGTTTGGGTTCAATCCAGATCCTAAAAATTACTTTTTTGCACACAGAAGTAAAGATCTGCTTATCCGTACCTTAAAAATACATAATAATTACAGTTCATGTCCAGTTAAAATACTAAATGCTGTGTTCTGGCTAAACACTTTGTCCTGTGGACAGAAAGGTGACCTTCTGAAGTCGTTTTTAATTATTTGTTAGTTTTTCAGCCTAAAATCCCCACGGTTTTGTGCTCTCACCATTTAACGTTGGCTCCTTCCTCTGACACTTCCACTTCGAACTCCACCTTCTCCCCCACTACAGTGTGAACATCATCCAGCTGCTTGGTGATGGTGACCGGAGGCTCTGAGGACAAATGAAACGCCCTGAGTCGTAAACTCAAAGTATTTATTGGAGGAATTTAACTTTTTGATAAAACTTGAACAGAAATACGTCAAAATATCCAACGGCTCATCTGTAATCATTCTTCAAAGCTGTTTCTCTTTGTCTCTGTGACTGTAAACCCCAGAAATTCAAGCCATCACTAGTAAATGAATAATGTCACAGTGTGCTGCTAAAGTCCTTATCCAAGCCCCCAGACACATCCGTCTTCAGAGGTGGAAGGTGGATCGGTTCCCCTGAGGCGGCCGGAGTCGCATTGTGCAACCACAGGGTGTGATGCTTGATGCTCCGCTAGCCTCGACTATTTGTCATCGTCGTTGCTCCGTTTCCCCTCCAGACATCTTTACTCCCTCAGCTGGTGAGCGCACAAAGTCTCAGAGCCACAGAAATGTGAGCAAGCTTCACTGCAGGTGTTTCACAAGTTTTACAGAACATGGTGGATGAAGTCCTTAAAGGGGACCCATTAAAAGAAACTCACTTTTTGCGTACTTTTGTCTCAACTTCTTCTAAAGACAACCCAAACACTTAAAAAAAATACTTTGGCAATAAAATAATGTCTTATGATGTCTGGAAAATGAGCCATTGCAAAAACTTCCCGTCACCTAGCAACCCAGGCAGAGTTCCGCCCATCACCTAGCAACCCAGTCAGAGTTCCGCCCGTCACCTAGCAACCCAGGCAGAGTTCCGCCCGTCACCTAGCAACCCAAGCGGAACTCCAGGACTTTGGTCAGCTGGTTTTACTGCTGCATAAAGAAAATCTAATTACCTAAGAATAATTCAGTGCAAAAAATGTAATAAAAGTGTTTTGTGCAGCCCACATGTTCATGAAAGCACCTTTAACGCCAGTTTATGGTTTAAATAGAGATCTCACTTTTAATTCTATTGTAACAAAGGATTTAATTTAAGAAAAAAATAAACAGATGCTGTTTTTGGTTGGTTCACTTATTTTGTGACATATAATGAACGAATAAGATCTGTAATCCATAAAACCATTTTTTCTCTAACATCATATTAGAGATGAAAAAATACTGCCTAGCAAATAATTCTTTTGTTGACTAATCTTAGACTGATTTTGTAATTTTTACTTAACTTTCAGCCTTCAGTCTCAAACCAGGAATCTAGACGTTCATCTTCTAATCTGATAAATTTATCAACTCTGTTATTTCTCATGATTAATGCATATAAACTCTTTTTCCCTTTTTAAAAAAGGCAGTTATAACGCTACTGTGTAAGAAATCTAATCCAATAACGGTAATACCTTGAAATGTGTAAATATGATTGTTTAACTGTGTCTTTGAGCTGCACGATAAAAAATGTATAAAAAGGTACAAAATTAGTTTCTTCAGTCAAGTTCTAATAAATATGCCAGCTCACTAACAAGAACAGTTGGTTTTAAATAAAGCACGAACATTTCCTTCGCTGTGCGGCTATTAAATATGACTAAGTCGAAGCAGAGAGCTGCAACGTTTCTGTTTGGCATGAAAGCAGAGAAATAAACAGATTACATCGCAGGCACACAAAGCACAACGAGCCGACAGCGTTTCCCTGCGCTCAAATAAGAAAATGTAAGCGGAGCAGAAACTCACCTGAGTGAGTGAAGTCGCCCCCCAACTTCTTCAAATCTAACAGAACTGGTGGCCGGCGCTAGTTTCAGCAACGGTTTTCACTTGTGTGAATCAAAAACCTTCCAGAGCGAAAGCAGCACCAAACAGGTTTTGTTGCTGCACAAACGGAGTTGAACGGATTGACAACAAATTTGTTGGATTGTGTAAATGTGAGGGGCGATGGCTGACCTCTGATGACCTCTGGAAACGTTTTTATTAATATCTTTAAAACAATGGCGGCACAGATTAAAATGTTTACTGCACAAAACAGCACAAACGTAGCTCAAACATTTGACACCAATTTTGTTAGATCTGGAGAAGCCGGGGAAACTTCTTCACTCAGGTGAAGCTCTCTCTCCTGTGTTTTCCTGGCTGATTTACCTTTAACGAAAAGCTCCGTGAAGCATTTCTCCTCGCCGATCACGCACTCGTATGCTGCGTCATCAGACAGGTTGCACTTGTTGATGATCAGGGTACGCTTGTTTCCCGCATTCTCAAACACATACCTGGAATATAAGATGAAAAACGAAACGCAAAAACAAAAAAATCACAACATGACAACGAATTCAGCAGAAAGAAGGACAACAAGAGGCTCAGAGGCAAAAATGACTCGTTTTGTTTTCTTTCTGCGCTCTGGCTCCTCCCATACAAAAATGCCTTCAGCTTACATCAAAACGTCTCCACCGCCATTTTACAAGAGGCTTTTAGGAGATAGAGTCGTCATGGTTACCGGCCAACAACACCTCAACAACAACACTGGATTGGTGTTTGTCGCAAAGTTAAAAATTCAGAGATTAGACGTAAAGATTAGTGTATTCTCTGCTGTAAGATGATTTCTGTGGCATCTTAAGAATTGGAGAGAAAGCAAAAAATATCTGATTCTTTTCTGTAGATTAGTAATTAATATAGTTATCAAACGTTAGACGCCTAAATCTGTAGCTTATTAAAACAAACTGGAGTGCAAAGCATAAAAGCACAGAAGAAGATTAGAGGATTCTGACTCAATCTGAGAATTTGGGTTTTAATCTGAGAATTACATCAAGATTTATAATTCACATAATATTATAATAAAATGATTAAGAGTTTCACTGTATTATTGGTTGAGTCTAATTTATGTTTAACAAAAATCACAACATTTAGATTTATTTTGAGCTCAATGGAGGGAATACCTCCTCTTTTTCTTACTTTAAGAGTAACATAAAAGTTTCCTCTTGATCAGAACAGGAAGTGCCTTCCTTCCTTCTTTCCTTCCTTCCTTCCTTCCTTCCTTACTTCCTTCCTTCCTATAAACAGCATGACGAATAGCAGATGGTGGAGAGACATTGATGAAATACCAACTGCAACAGCTGTAGCCTCTTCAATAAAACACTAAGAGAAGCCTTTGAAGGAGGCGGGGAAAGGAGGTGGCAGAAGGAGATGCAGGCTGGATGGAGCCCAGCGGGCGAAACGGGCCGAGAACCGACACATGCATACACAGTCTGACTCGTCTCAAAGTCAAAGCCGCGCCAATAAAACTTTAAATGAACACTTTATAGTGCGATCTGTGCACAAACCAGAGCTCAGGCTACGCTTTCCTGAACAGATACTGGAGTAAACTGTACTTTAGTGAATACAAAATGTCTGCGTAGAAGAGTAATAATTCAACAACTACATAAAATCGCTCTTTCTTTTTTAAACCAGATGTCTGAGGAGTAAAAGTCTGGAACACAGATCTGTAGTAAAAGGTAGGGACTGATTCTCTGAATTTAAAAAGTCATAATGACCAAAAACTTTGCATTCATGTAATTCAGTCTGATCTGAGGGACAGCGCCATCTGTTGAGTGGTAAAGATGCTGTGATAAGGGATGTTTTCAATTCATTTGACTTTATTTTAAGTTTACTTGCTTCCTGTAGCAGCCAGGTGTGTAAATAACTTCCAGATAAATATTTTTAATTAACTGTTTGTTTTTTGTTAGATTGAGTGTAAGCGATGAGAAACAGCTTTAACTTTAGCCTATTATTATTAGTATTGCTTTTAAAAGGGACCTACTATGCAAAATGCACATTTTCCACATTTTTGTGCAAACAGTACAAGCACACCCAGATGTTTCTCGGCAATAAGTTCATGTTTTTTGGTGTCTGAAAATTGAGCAGTTTCAAAAACCTCCAGAATGTGACAAATCAGCAAAGCCCATCCCGTTACCGAACCAGCGGAACTCCAGTACGTTACCTAGCAACCCCATCGGAACTTCAGCACGTTACCTAGCAACCCCAGCGGAACTCCAGCACGTTACCTAGCAACCCCAGCGGAACTCCAGCACGTTTTGGTCATCTGGTTGTTGCTGCTATATGTGCTATAGATCTTCAAAGAAATAAATATTTGAACTTTAAAGGGGATTTATTGTGCAAAAGTTCACACTGTCCCTGTTTTTATACTTCCATTCGAGTGTCTACTATGTCTAAAAACAAACCACGAACTTTGAAAAACCTTTGAAATTTAACTGCAGCTGGTAACCCAAGTTAAGCTCCAGCACGTTAGGTCGGCTGGTTTTACCGTACAATGGCTGCTGGAAAAGACCAGTGTTTTGTTGACTTACCATCCAGAAACAACTTAGTGGATTCTTTTTGGTTGTGCAGGAAGCTCCACTTTTGCTTTTCAAAGACGTGCAGTGGTATAATTGCGAATCTGTTTTCAGCCATTTTAACGTACGAATGTAAACACTGAGTTGGCCAGCACAATTTTGGATTTAAAGTGACAAGAAGCCCTAAAATAGCTCATTCTGAACTGAGCAAACTAAAATCTCATCATCTAAGATTCATTTTGTGTAAAAGGAATCTAACGAACATGTTTTTGATGTAGCTCATAGATTTATCCAACCTTCAGTATTGCTCACACATTCAGGTGGCTTACTTGGCTGACGGTTTGATTTCCTGCCCGTTTTTCAGCCATTTCACTTCGGCCGTGGGGTCAGCCACTTCCACGGTGAGCTGGATCCTCTTCCCCTTCTCCACAGAGTAGGCTGAGTCCAGCTTCGTCAGGAAAGCTAACGAGAAAGGATCATGTCAGCGCAGCTCTGGTGCAGCTTTAAGAGAAAATGATCCACGGCAGCCGGCTCTTAGCAGTAACGGGCTAACAAACACTCCACCTGTCATCCAGCCTGTGTAACCTCCCTCCTGAGGCCTTTAAACGCTGCCAGTATTTACAGCCGGCTGCATTAAACAGGTTTAGTTTCCTCCCTGCCGTCAAATTTCTCGTGCACATTCTGGGTTTGTCTCGTAAAATGTCTCCTCTGCGACTCACCATCACTCTTCTTGGACTCGGCCTTCATCTTCTTCAGCCGCTTCAGCATGCCCCTCAGGTCCGTGATGCCGTACTGAAAGGCAATCTTCTCGTAATCACAAGGCTTGGCTGCCTTTAGGATTTCCCATACGTCAACCTCTTCCTTTGGCCCCTCCGGTTTCTTCTCCTTCCTGAATATCAGCGTTGATGCAGACGGAGAGTTAAATCTGATGCAGGCGAAGTCAAAATGTGGATTATTTTTACTTATCTTACCGTTTCTTCAGCAAAACGCTAAAGTCCAGCTCACCAGCATCCTCATCCCCCTCTCCTCTGAGAAAAAGAGACATTTAGTTATGGTGAATTTATTCTGTGAGTTTTGAGTTTAGCTCTACTTAGTTTTAGAACAGTTTTTATTACTTATTATTTGTTATAGTAGCAGTTTTATGGCTAATTTTGGCAGAATACCCAAAGATTTTACTCAAAATAGTTTCACTCAAGTAAAAGTAAATCGTAATCATCCAAGAAAATACTACAACAGTAAAAGAGTATTTGGTAGAAAGTCACTCAACTACTGAGTAACTGATCAAGTCATCAATCATTTAATATTTAAAAATTACATAATCAGACTTAAAAAAAATATAAAGTTAAGTGAAAATGTTATACTTTAAGGACCAAAATGACAATAATTCAAATAAGTAACAAAAAATAACAAAATCAGGGAAAATAAAATGTTTCTAAATCAGTTTCTTTCAATAAAAAATGAAACTTTAACAGAAACTGCAGGTGTGTTTCTGAGTCTGGTGAGTTTTTGTTTGTTTTTCATTCCAGTAAGAGCAGAAATACTTCATAATAATAAAATTACTGAAAGTAAAAAGTACAGCGTAGTAAAAAAAGTTAATTTAAAAAGAAATTACTTTAGTAAATGTAACTTTATGTAACTGTTTATGACATTTTTCCCATGTTGTAAGTTAATTTTTCTAGCAATGAAACTAGAACTTTTAATCAACGTTAAGGAAATATTTACTTAGAACAAGCCTCTGTATATGAAATTTACATTTAAGTTAGTTTGTCTGACTTCAAGTTTATTAAAATATTTGCTGTAGAAACTAGACCAAAATTACTTGGTGAGATTTTGTGTTTTTGCAGTGCAGGGACAATGACAGCCCTGATTTTCATTTGCTCTCGTCGCTCTAATGATGTTTTTACTGAAATAAAACCTGTTTTCACATCACTTCCATCATGGAGGGTTTTAATGACAGGAAAATCCTTAAACTCTGTTGATATTTTCAGATGCTGTGTTGCAGGGCTGACATCATTTTCACGCTCAGCCGACCTCCTTTTACTCATTTTTTACTCTGCGTGCGGACGGTGCTGTCCTGGGAGGATTCGCTCCCCTCAGGACAGCCGGATGAACGCCGTCCTCAGATGATCCGCTCGTTCTGGAGCCGGCTTTGAAGTTATTTGGATTTCTCTCGGTCTCAGATGAGTTAAATGAACCTCAAACACACGAGGACGGCGCTCACCATGATGTTAGAAAACAACAAAAACCAAATCCTGCTGATGCTTCGTGGAAATCGCCACGCAGACTCGACACCCCCAGGACTTTTTCCCTTCTCATTTTCCTGCTTATATGTTAATGTAAAAGGCTGATTAAGGCTTTCTGATCTAACCAATTTCAATTAATCAGATCCTCCCTGACATTTAAAAACATATTCAGATGAAAAAGCTTATCGCTAAAACTATCTAATGTCCAAATGATTCGCTCAGCGCTCCACATCCTTCAGATTAGGTGTAAAAATATTAAAAATTACAAATATTAACTCTGTAGGCGATTAAAAAAAAAATACATGTATTTATAGACGCCCCTTTTGTTCAGTTGTGAAAAATATAATTTCTGAGATTTATTGTGCTTTAAAGGCAGATATATTGTCCCAGAGTTCTGGACTTTCTCAAAATAAATCTTTAAGTTTATATAAAAATAGATGAATTGCTGTAATTTCATAAATCATTTAATTTGGTCTCTATCTTTGCTGCATAATTTCTGTTCTGTTGGAGTTATTATTGTTATTTTTCTGTATAAATAACCAAAATATTTAATAAACATATTTAAAAAATGTAATAAATGTACAAAAATGTATGCATGAGGCTGCAACTGTGTAGACTAAATAATAATAAATTAATTGTATATAATTTAAGAGTAGAAATTGTGACATGGAGCAAAAATTAGATAAAGTAAATTCGTAAATATTTATAATAGGGATCATTAGATGTAGAAGCTTTTGCTTCTTCCTACTTTTCAAATTATTTAAAATTATTAGATTTTATTTATTTTAATCTGCTACATTTGTATTTGTGATTTTGTTTGTTGAAGCACTTTGTGATTTTTTTATCTTTAAAGGTGCTACATAAATAAATATTTTACATGCTAGAAAATATCTAAAAGAAAATAAAATTGAGTTTATTTCTGGTTTTTCTGCAGTGGATCTGCTTTTACCGTCTTTAAGGTGAAAACTGAGAAAACTTTAGGTGAAACCACAAAAACAATAGAAGTGTAAATTGTACAAGTTGAGAAGCTTTCGTTGTGGAGCGAATGTTTTAAATGAGAACAACACGTCGTTTGGTGCCAAAGGCTCAGCGAACTCGTCGTCTTTTTGTTTGTCTGACTCTGTTATCGTTTCACTTTACAGACACTTTAAACTCTGGGTGTTTTCACCAGCAGATTTGGTTCCAATGGGGACCAAAGCTGCAACATTTGTTACATTTTCAGCTGCTGCGGTTCAATTTCACGCTGCATCAAACGATCCAAACTAAGCCAGTTCCCCTCCTCACCTGTGGGGGCGCTGCATCAAGAACCACGGAAAGAAACGCCTCTGAAGAAGACACTGAGCTCAACAAACAAAATGCAAACTTCCTCTGATGTGAACTAAAAAACCAACTCAAAACAAAAAAACGCAGATTATTTCTGTTATAATTTGGGAAAATGTTTTATTAAAAGTGAAATTAGAACTTTTTTTTTAATAATAATGAATTATTTACTGAAAGGTTACTTATAAGACAGTTTTGTCTTATTTCAAGTGTATTAAGATATTTGGACTGGAAACTAGACCAAAATACTTGGTAAGATTTCGTGTTTTTACAGTGTAGAGTTCAATTAGCTGTTGTGAATGAACCATAAAATCTCTTAAAAGCAGATCTGGGTAGAGTAGAAAGAAATTTACTCAAAATAAAAAGTATTTGGTAAAAAGCTACCTAAGTAGACTTTGATTAACTTAAACACTACATCATCAGATGGACCAAAATATAAAGTTAAGTGGAAATTTTGGTATTTTAAGGAAAAAAATCACAATAATTCATATAAGTAACAAAAAAATAACAAAATCTGGCAAAATAAAAATTTTTTTCAATAAAAAATGTATGAAACTTTAACAGAAACTTTAGGTGTGTTTCTGTGTCTGGTGTGTTTTTGGTTTAAACTTGTTTTTCATTCAGTGGGTAAAAAAATCCAGAAATTTTACTTAAGTAAAAGTAGAAATACTTCATAATAAAACTACTGAAGTAAGTAAAAATAGTCTTAAAGTAATTTTTTTTCTTTTTCAAAACAGTTACTCAAGTAAACGTACCTGAGTAAATATAACTAGTTTCTACCCAGCTGTGGCTAAAAGACGCTGAAACTCCTGATGACATGCAGGAAGTAGAAGCTCTGAGACGCGACAGGAAGAGAGACGGCGATCCGCAGAGCGACACTCACGATCGTTTGAACGCCTCCAAGATGTTGTCCTGCTGGTCCTCCTGCACGGCTGGAAGCAGCAGACAGAAACAGGAAGTGAGGTTAATCCGTTACGCCGCGCCGCAGGAGCAGTGATGACCTGGACGACGGCTCTAATGTCTGCGGCGCTCTCCGCGTTATTGGCTGACACAGTCAGTTACGCCGTTATGGCGGACGCGTTGAATGGGAGATGACAATGATGTGATTACGTGTGGGTCTGCGGACCTACCCGCCACGGAGACTTCGAAGGCGCAGCTGTCGCACTTGTCTTTGGCGGTGACCTCGCAGCGGTAGCCACCTGCGTCTCCGTCCACCACCTTGATGATGCTCATCTCGTAGGTGTAGATCTGACGGCACAGAAACCGAAGCACAAACAGTCACTGCAACTACAGGTTTGGTAAAAATCTACATAGTCACATTTAATAATGTCATTATTCTTCTTTTTTTTAAGTTGAAGCCAAAATGAATCAGGATTTTTAAGTTTTTCTTCATGTTTGTTATTGTTTTGTTTTTTTACCTCCATATATCCACTTCCAAAAACTTGCGTTGGCCCTTTAAGGCTGGAAAACGTCCAACACTGACAGGTTTACAGCCTGTAGAGCAACGGTGAACAGGCTGAGACAGAGAAAATGGCCGCGTACCTTGGTGTTTCTGTCGTACGACTCCTTGAACTGCAGGTGCTTCCCGGCTTTGCTGGACAGGTCGAGCCACTTCCCCTTCAGCCACTTCATGACGGGCTTCCTGCTCAGCGTCGACGAGTCGACTTTGGCCACAAACGTGATGTCCTTCCCTGCCAGCAACAAAGACGGACGACGTTTTTATTCCAGACAGATGAACAGTTTGTCCTCTTGCAGAGTGGACACTTGTAAAAATAAAAAAATATACAACCTTGTTAAAATATTGGCTTTCTGTGATGTAACAAAATGAAACCAGCATAAGAAAATGTTTCCCACATTTAATGACTTACAGTCTGTAAAGTTTAAGAGAAAAACTAATTAATCTGCTTGGTGTAAGAGGCAGAAAACTTAAAGAGATCCAGGATTAGTTGAACATGTTGGCCTTAATATGTTGTAAGTTTTCTATTAACTAAAAAAATGCTGTTTGTGATAAAAAACCACTCATAATTACTTCAAAAATGTACATATTTTATTTTATACCCCTGGGATCGCCATTTTTTCACCTGCTGGGTTGACGACGCGTTTTGGTCCGTTCTGTACTGGAGTCTACAGAGTGAACACAGGAAGGCTAACTTTACCTCAGCAGCTGTTTATCATATTGCATCTGACTGGTGTAATTTTAGATAAAGCCACATGGTGTCACTGTTGGCTGCAACTAAAAATAAAAATAAAAACAATGAGGTGAGTCCGGATTGCTTCCCACAAGAAAACACAAGAAGAGTGCAGTGGGAGAGAGTCTGAGACAAACACAACTTCAGAAGGACCCAATCTGTACCCTCAACATTTCTCTCTAGAAGACTTTGAGTCATTTGTATGAGCAAAACTGACAAAGGCTTGAATGGATGATCATTACCTTAACAAGCTAAAAAATAAATACAGCGCCTACAGTTTTTATCCACAAAGCGCCTAAACCCCTCTGCAGCCGGAGCGAATAACGCTGGGAGAAACATCAGACAGACGACACTGGAAGTCCTCTGTCCTCTTCGTCTCTTTGGTCCTCCGGATCTTCATCACCTCTGGTGAATTCTACATTTCAATTGATTTCAACGCGCTCTAGATCAACTTGAAAAGGCTTAATGACGTTACTCATCTGAGCAAATGTTGCCAAATCGAAGTGAAACATGTTGAAACTGAACCAAATATGGGCTTCAACTATTTTTGTACAGATTGTTGCACCATAGGTGGGAAAAAATTCCCTTTCTTTTACTTTACATCATAAAATGATGTAAAGTTAAAGTTAGCTTTTTTTACTTGTTTTAACGTCTTCTGTATAACTCAGTTTATTTTGACAAACCTTTGGTGGCGGTGGCGCTCTCCGGCTTCAGCACAAACAGACTGCTCTGCTCAGACATCTCACCACCTTCTCCTGGTGCAGCATCTGAGATGAAAATTCAATCACAAATTAGAGCAGGAAAACATGACCCAGCGATGAATCCACAGACAGAACGAAGACAAACGGACCAAGCAAATCACTAAAGCGTCTCTGAACTGTCAGGGAAAATATCTGGGTTTAATTTAAGGGCAAAATGTTTTGGTTTTTGAAGATGTCATTTTTAGAAAATAAAGGTTTTTTCCCCATAGAGCAGAGTGATGTCAACATGTCCAGAGCGGCCATCTTGTTTTACAGCTTCTATTTATTTGGACTTTGAATTCAGATCAACCTTACAATAAAATATAAACTTCACTCTATGATTTTTTTCTTTTTTAAATATCAAAATAAAGTAATAATATTCCAAGAATTCAGTCATGAGAATAAAGTTCTATGACAATAAAGTCTTAATATTACCAGAATAATGTCATAATATGACAATGAAGTAGTAAATAATAACAAATAATAATTTTGTTTGTCTCAAAATGGTAAAATTGCATCTTTATTCTGCCAATATTATGAATTATTTCTTGTAATTAAACAATAATTCCCATAGCCTGGTCCTAATACTCAACAGTGTAACTCACTAAAGAGGTGACTGAAATAAAAGCCACTTTCTGAAAATGTTTCCTGTTATTTCTAATTACTTTATTGGAAAAATATGAGAGAGAAAAAAAAAAGTCAAGTGAAATGGGAAATTTTGTGTTTTTGCCATATTTCCCAGCCTTAATTAAAACATCAAATTATCATCTCTAGGTTATGAACTGAGGACTTTAACCCTCTTTTCTCAACTGTTGGGGGTAGAAATCAACGGTGTCGTCGTCTGACAAAAAAATCTCTGTTTCTGTTAAAGGCGCCGTCTTTATAATGTGTTTGCTTGTCAGAATTCTTCACAGAAACACTAAAACATTATTTTTTCTTACCATCAAGAGGCAACTCTGCACCAAATGAGGAAACAAAACAAAAGACAGAGACAGCAAGTGAGACATCAATCTGTGCAGAACCTGCCCTTGCTCTTAATAATCAAGTCAATGTGCTTTCACGCACCTTTCCACCCGTCTTCAATATAACTGTAAGAAACTGTTTCTCTAAGCCAAATGATCTGTTTCTGTCTCCATGACAACAAACTGCAAGTTTTAATGGTGACCTACTGTGCTTCCTTGAATATGTTAGGATCCTAACAAAACATGGTTTTTACATGTTTTGCACAAAATCATTCTTAGATAATGAGATTCCAATCTGGTTAGTTCAAAATAAGCCATTTGCACTTAAAAATGGCTGCAAATAGATGCGCAATTTTACAACCGTACATCTCTGCAAAGCAGAAGTAGAGCCTCTTGTGCAACCAACAAGAATGCAGCAATCGGTTTCTGGATGGTAAGTCAACAACAAAACACTTGTCTTTTCCAGCAGCCATTGTAAAGCACATTAAAACTCTTGGTAGTAGCATAATGTTTACCGTGAGAGTAAGCAGTGGTGAACATGTCATGTTACTGTCATGAGCAACAACCACATTTAATGTCTCCTTAAGATCACAATAAAGTATTTCTGAATTGAGTTATTTGAGCTGACTAAACGTGCTGGAGTTCCACTTGGGTTGCAAGGTAACAGGGCGGAACTCTGCTGGGGTTGCTGGGTAACAGGGTGGAACTCTGCTGGGGTTGCTGGGTAACAGACTGATTTGCTACACTCTGGAAGTTTCCAGACACTCAGAAGACACATTAACTTATTGCCAAAACACAACTGTAGGTTTTTTGTTTTTTTTTAAGCATTTTTAAGCAGTTGAGACCCAAATGGAAGTACGGAAACATGTCAAATGCAAATTCTTGCATAATAGGTCCCTTTAAACATAAAAACGTCCTGAATGGATCCAGGGTCACGAGTCAAATGAGGTCACGCTCCTTCATAAATTCACAGAGCCGTGCTGTCGGCGCCACCCCCTGCCTGAACCTCCTCGCTGCTTTTATGGGTTCAGTTAATTCGATCTTTTAATCAAAAGTACCCCAGAGGACAGATCCAAGTTCAGCTGTTCAGGATGATTTAAAGGGTTTCAGTCAGAATGCTAAGCAGGAAAGCGGATCTCGGAAAGGAAACCCAGGGGACACTTTTGAATGTTTGCAGTCTTACACTGTAACACTGGATCCTCCATCGCGTTCGCAGGGAAGATTCTCTGTGAAATTAACTCCCTGGCAGTAAAGCTGGAGATCTGAGATTTGGACAAAAGCCTGCAGGGACTTTTAGAGACTCTATTTATAATTTAAGCCTTTTATAACCCATGAAAAAAAATCTGCCATTATTTATTTTGAAGCTTGAATGCTAAGCTTTGCTTTTATTGTTTTTTTTAAATGAAGTTATGCCAATTAAAAATGTTAAACATAATTTATTCTAAATGCCGTAAAATTTCATATTTTCTGACACAAATAGATTAATCCTACAACTGTAGCCACATTCTTAAAGGAGACCCATTATGCTTCCTCTTAAATCACTTAGAATAGCTCTATGAGCCACATAAAACATGTTAATTAGATTTTTTTGCACAAAATCATTCTCAAATAATTCAGCTGCTCATTATGAGTATTTTGAGATTCCTTTCAGAATGAGCTGTTTTAGGGTCCTGTCACTTTTATGCAAATAAGCTGCAGCTGGCCACGCCCCCTCAACTCAACGCTCACAGTTTATAAAAGTGAAAATGGTTGCAAACAGACGCGCAACTGTACAACACTCTTTTCCAGCAGCGCAAACAGCGATAAAACCTGCTGACCAAACGTGTTGGAGTTTGGCTACGGTTGCTAGGTAACGGGCGGAGCTCCGCTGGGGTTGCTAGGTAACGGGTAGTGACTTAATAATTGTGAGGTTTTTGAAGCTGCTTGTTTTCCAGACACCAAAAAATATCGACTTATTGCCACAAAATGGCTGGATGTTTTGTTTTTGTAGTGCTTGGACTGTTTCTAGAGAGATTCAAGCAGAAGAATAAAAATGTCCAAAAAGTGAATTTTGTGTAATAAGTCCCCTTTCGGACAAGATCTTAAAGTTAATTCCTTTAGTACTCAAAAGTCTGACTTTCTTTGTTCCAACACAAGGTGGAACTCAGATTTTAAAATTATACACTGCAAAAACAGAAAATCTTACCAAGTATTTTTAGTTAAATTTCTAGGGTAAATATCTTAGTGGACAGCATAAGACAAAAATAACACATAATCAACATATCAGCAAGATATAGGAGCATGTATAGAGTAAATAATTCCATTATGTTGATGAAGAAGTGCTTGTTTTATTGACAGATTATTTCACTTATAACAGGGGAGAAATGTTGTTAGCACTTTTTAATAAATTTTAAGGAATTACTGACTCTAAACAAGCTCCTATTTCTTGCTGAAAACTTGCTTATAAGTTAGTTTTGCCTTATTTCAAATATACTAAGGGATTTGCACTAGACCAAAAATACTTGGTATGATTTCCTGTTTTTACAGTGTAGGTCTCTGACCAATGACTATCTCAAATCCAACATGGCTGCCGTTCATCTAAGATCTATAAGTCGAAATAATAAACAGTGAATTTTCAAATTTCACATTTTTTTCATTAAATCAATAGAAGAAATTATTATAAAACATTTATTTGTGGACTCAATAATTCTATAATTTGAAGTTTAGATGTCCCAACATTTGTTTCATAATTCTGAGAACTGGGATGTAAAATCCAAACTAAACTGCGTTTTTCAGAGTGTTTGTCCCACTTGTCTTTCTTTCCCTGAAGAAAATTAAAAAATTAATAACATTTTAGTGGCCAGCAGATAAATGCTGCACATGTTTTAGCTGACTAGACAAAGCTTTTAATTAAAACCTCAGCCAATTTACTGATTTTTAAAGCTATTAAAGACACCAGAGGTACTGCGGCTGGATAATGCTGTTAATTTCACAGTTATTACTAATTTATTGTAGCAGCAATTTATAAACCTCATGAAAAGACAGTGACAACAGAACCAGAACTGTGTTAATTATGTACATATTGGACTGTAATATTCTCCAGCTGTAGCATAAAGTAGCTAATTTCTGACATATTAAAAACAAATCCATCATATAGCGGCGCTTTGCTTGTATTTACTAACTAATCTTTAAAGTCACCAGCTTCTCCATCTACTATATTTACTTGTTT